>NC_045427.1:534618664-534918664 GCF_902635505.1 Sarcophilus harrisii | reverse complement strand
GGTCATCATATAGTATTGTAGTTGAAGTATATAATGATCTCCTGGTCCTGCTCATTTCACTCAGCATCAGTTTGTGTAAGTCTCTCCAGGCCTTTCTGAAATCATCCTGTTGGTCATTTCTTACAGAACAGTAATATTCCATAATATACACATACCACAATTTATTCAGCCATTCTCCAACTGATGGACATCCATTCAGTTTCCAGTTTTTAGCCACTACGAAAAGGGCTGCCACAAACATTCGTGCACATACAGGTCCCTTTCCCTTCTTTATAATCTCTTTGGGATATAATCCCAGTAGTAACACTGCTGGATCAAAGGGTATGCACAGTTTGATAACTTTTTGAGCATAATTCCAAACTACTCTCCAAAATGGTTGGATTCGTTCACAACTCCACCAACAATGCATCAATGTCCCAGTTTTCCCGCATCCCCTCCAACAGTCATCATTATTTTTCCTGTCATCTTAGCCAATCTGACAGGTGTGTAGTGGTATCTTAGAGTTGTCTTAATTTGCATTCTCCTGATTAATATTGACTTGGAACATCTTTTTCATATGACTAGAAATAGTTTCAATTTCTTCATCTGAGAATTGTCTGTTCATATCCTTTGACCATTTTTCAATTGGAGAATGGCTTGATTTTTTATAAATTAGAGTTAATTCTCTATATATTTTGGAAATGAGGCCTTTATCAGAACCTTTGACTGTAAAAATATTTTCCCAATTTATTGCTTCCCTTCTAATCTTGTCTGCATTAGTTTTGTTTGTACAAAAACCTTTTTTTATAAAATCCTAATAAAATCCAAATATACCTCTGTTCTATAACTATACCCATAACAGAAATATAGGTCTCAGTAGTGTTGGAATCTTTACAAAGTGTTAAGACATTGGAGTTGAGTTGATAGAGACAATAGTTATCTGGTTTGACATGGTTCAGTGTGATTGATTTGATCTTAGAAAGAGATATTTTGGGCCAGAACTTGAAACAAGGTACTAAGTGGAACTGATAGAAACAATGCTTGTGTTCACACCTTTAGAGCACTCATAAGTATCTAAGTACTCAATGGAGTTCACACATTTGGGAGAGTCAGGGTTTAGAATGAGATAACCGAATTTACACCTCCCTTAGGGCCATAGAGCACTCTGGGAGATAACCCAGAATCCCTCTCCCTCCAGAAGGCAGAGTTAACCTTTGGGAGATCACATATATAGAGGGAGCTCTTGGAGCTTGGGGACTTACTTGAGTTAGTTACTTGAGTCGGAGAGAGCTCTTGGAACTCACAAGCCCTATCTTCAAGGCCAGAGATTCATTGCATCTTGAATCTTGGTGCTGGCTGGAGGCTGAAGAAAGCAGAGGCAGAAGCCAAGGACAAAGCTGCAAGATCTCTTGGAACCAGGCAGAGAAATAGGCCTGAGCTAACCAGGTATATTGAAGGACACAATAAAAGATCTGAATTTTTATCAGCTGGCCGTGATTTTGGAGTAATTATTTATTTCAACTGAGACTAAGGCTGCCTCCAGAAAAACCTTCACACAGTAGTTCTTTCCCTTTTTACATTTTTATGCTTCTTTTGGGTTCTGTGTTTGGAGATCAAATTTTTTTTTTTTTGTCAGTTCTAGCCTTTTCATTAGAAATAGGTGAAACTCACCTATATTGTTATGTGTCCATCTTCCCTGAAAGATAAAGCTCATTTTAACTGGATAACTTATTCTTAGCTATAATCCCAGTAACTTTGCTGTTTCAGAATATCAGATTCCAGGCCCTTTGATGCTTTAAGGTGGAAGCTGCTAGGTCCTGGGTAATCCTTATTGTGGCTCCTTGGTATTTTAATTGCTTCTTTCTGGCTGCTTGCAATATCTTTTTCTTGGTGCAGTAGTTCTGAAATTTAGCCACAATATTCTTTGGGAATTTAATTTTGGGGTCTATTTCAGGAGGTGATCAGTGAATTCTTTTGATGGCTATTTTACATTCTGATTCTAAAATATCAGGGTAGTTTTCTTTTTTTTATTTCTTGTAAGATAGTGTATAGGTTCTTTTTTTTTTTTTTCCATCATGGCTTTCAGGAAGTCCAATGATCCTTAGATTGTCTTCCTAGATTTATTTTTTCCAGGTCTGTTGTTTTTCTTAGGAGATATTTCATATTTTCTCCTTCTTCTTTTTTTTTTTGGTTGTTGTTTTGTTTGACTGATTTTGAAGTCTTATTGAGTCATTCACTTCCATTTGTTCAATTCTAATTTTTAGTGTATTATTTTCTTCAGTTACCTTTTTTAGCTCCTTTTGTAATTGGCCAATTAAATTTTTTTGTTCATTGCATTCTTTTTCCATTTCACAAATTTTCTTTTTCAGTGAATTGTTATCCTTTTCATATCTCTTTTCTAGGTCATTGCATGCCTTTTCCATTTCTTCTTGCAATTATTTCATTTCATTTCCCCATTTTTCTTCCAAATCTCTTTTAAAATTCTTTAGACAATCTTCCAAGAAAGCCTTATGAAATGGGGACCAGTCATGTCTCTTTTGGGGGATTCATCTGAAGTTGCTTTTCCTTTTGGAACCTCAGGATTTGAGATCTGTTCGTCTCTCTCTCCATAAAAGTTGTCAATGGTGAGAGTTCTTTTTTGTTTTTTGTTTTTTTATTCATTTTTTAAAAGCTTGAGGTCTGCTCAATGCAAAGGAGTTACAGCTGCTTTAATTTTCCCTGGAGCAGTTCTCCTGATTGATTTCCAGTGCTAGTTGCTCAGGGCTAAATCCTATGTCCAGGTTCAATGGTTTACAATTTGCCTTTTATAAAAGGCAAATCTGCCAAACCACCTGCTTGCAACAAGGACAGAGTGATCTAAGAGGCTCACAGAAGATTCACAGCTCCATGGAACCCGCAACATTTTGATTCCCCACCTCCTTGCCCCTGTCCTGCAGTCTGGGCTTGGCAGACTGTCCTATTGCCTGTTTGAAAGAGATCTGTTCTAAAATTCTTTTAAGGTAACTTCTTGTAGAAATGTGTTGTACTCCAAATATTTGTGGATTCTTTGACTCAAAAACCAGTTTAGAGGCTTAATATGCTGTTGGTTTAAGAGGTTTGAGAGGAGGCTGAAAGTCTTGTCTGCTTTGCACTATCTTAGTTCCACCCCCCAAAAAAAAACACATCATCTTCTTGATTCTATTGATTTTATCCTTCATCAGTTCTTAGAAGTCTTCACAAGTTTTTCTTAACTCTTCATTTTCATTATTTTTATTATATAATTTAACAAACCTCTATTTTATATACTACAATTATATACTTTGTTTTGCTTTCATCCTTTACCATCATAAAGACTCTCAAAGTTCTCAAAATTTCTACTTAAGTCTTTCTTTGAAGTCCTTGGTCAAAGTAATGATTTGCCCAGGAATAAAACACTGGCCCAAAGTGTTTATATAATTTTTAAACATTTAAGGCATAGATATAAATTGTTTTTGATAATGTTTTAATTAGTTTATAGCTCTACTCACTGTACAGTAATGCACCATAGATTCACTCTCTACAAAAGTGACATTTTCAACTTTGATCATCTTTGCCAACCTGGTGGAGATGAAACAAGTCCTAAAGAGTAGTTTAACTTTTTATTTCTCAAAAAAATTATTTCTCTTTGGGCTGAGGAAACAGTCAAAGCATTATGCCCCAATATAGGATATACATTTGATCATCTCTGTATGGAATTTAGATCATGGTCAGACAGTGTATAACTAGTTTCAGTCAGATAATCATATAATCAAAAGGATCCTCACTTTAAACTGAAATTTGAACTCATAATGGAACCAGAACTAGGCTGTATTTAAAAAAAATTAAATTATTCCAGTTATGAACTGTTTTTCCTTATGTCTTCACACCTTGAAGCATTCTGGTAAATAGATACAATGCAATAAAGGGAGAGGACTTGGGCCTTTCTCATCTGTATCCAACATGTGGCCCAAGAATATGCTGCTATTTTTATAATAATAACTTTTAATTTTTCAAAATACATGCAAAGATAGTTTACAACATTCACCCTTGCAAAACTTTGTGTTCCAAATTTTTCTACCTCCTTTCCCACCTCCCCCACTGCTAAACAGCAAGTAATCCAATATAGGTTAAACAGTGCGATTATTCTAAGCATATTTCCCTATTTATCATGCTATACAATAAAAATCAGATGAAAAGGGGAAAAATGGGACAGAAAATACAATATTCTTCTATTAAAAATATATCATGTATTTATTCTATCTATCTATCATCTAGTAGTAAGTGAAAAAAATACTGATTAAACCTGGTGATTTTGGAAAAGTGAAGACAGCCAGTAAACCAGACTCTAGGAATGGAGTCTATGTTAAACTGGGTGATTTACAAGTCTGACAAGGAGACTCTGAGGTAAGGAATGGTGTAGGAAAAATGATTCTGAGAAAGGGATTTATCTAGCAGTCATGACATATTTAGATATGAACTTAGAAGAAACAATGTTATAGAGAGATTGAATTAAGTGTTGAATTCACTGAACTGAGGTACAACTTTGACAATGACACCCAGATATTTGGATAAAATGTTTGTGCTTTTCTTGCTTTTATATCTTCATAGTAAATATTTCTTTGTAAAAATGATGCTAATTGGATAGAACAAAGTGGGGAAAATAAGTTAAGAGTATGGGAGGGTAAAAGTGTGGAGCACATTGGAATAGAGGCTTGAGCAAATATTGTTACAGAAATTTACCATATGGCCTCAGGAATACCTTTATATTATTCTGTAAGAGTGAGGCTCCCAGAATTGCTACACATTCTTGCATTTTGATAATGCTTTCTTATGGCTATTGAGTTATATGTCTTCTTTTTGTATTTTTCTGTTTATTCTGATCATTTTTTTCTATAAATAGTTGTATTAATATCTAATAAAGTTTATATAAAATTTTTGTCATAGATATTTGCTTGGACTTTTTTCAATAAATAGCATCTTTACTTAAGCTAGCTGTATTAAATTTGTTCATGAAAAACATTTTTAGTTTTATGTAACTGAAATAGTTTATTATATCTTCTATAATTACTTTGGCCTATTGTTTGGCCAAGAATTCTTCCTCTATCTATAATTGTGCAAAATGGTTCCATATTCTCTCTCTCTCTCCTCTCTCTCTCTCTCTCTCTCTCTCTCTCTCTCTCTTGATATAGCTTGCTGCTGTTGTGTGGTTTAGATAAACACTTATAGATTACTGAAGTATATGGTATAAATTGTCTCAGTTTACTTTCTGCCCACCAGTTTTCCAATTTCAATTTTTTATTGGATAGTGAATATTTTTCTGGATAGTTTATATTCTTGGGTTTATCAAACACCAGGCTAGTATTTTCAATTGCCTCTTGATATTTGGTAGTCAAAACCAACTAGTTTTGATGATTACTATTTTAACATTTAAACTAATATTTGATATTGGTATGTCCCCATTGTTTTCTATTTTTTAAATCATCATTTACCTTGAGATTCTTGATTGTTACTTCCTCAAAATGAATGTTGTTTTATTTTGGCAAAGGCTTTCTTTGACATCAAATTCTGTGGTTCCTTGTTTTAGAACTGAATCTGTAAATTAATGATCTTATGTCATAATTTTTATTATATTAGTTATTATCCAACCATAAACAATGGTTAACTGTATAGTTATTTAAATATCTGTGCTGCATATTAATTTATATTATATATTGGCTCATACAATTCTTTGTAAAATTTGTATTTTTTTATCTTCTGCAATGAATTTTTAGTACATTAGTTGCGATTATCTTTCTGATTATCTTTTTACTTATATCAATAACAAAAATGACAAAACAATATGATCAAATATCCTATGAAATGATTTTTCTTTTTGTATTTGGGTATATGATGAAATTAACTCTCTTGAATCCTCCATTTGTTTCCTCAGTGAGAAACTGCCAGACATCCTTTCTGAGGTTCACAACTTCCTTTTGTCTTCTTATTGTAGCAGTAGTGGAAATTAATCATATGGTTCAGTTCCTTGAGTAGGAATGTCTTTTAATTGGTAATTATATAAGGATTTCTCAATTATTGAGCCATATTTACATTTGTATATGCTTTATAAACTGTGATTCTCAATACCCTCTCTGTCTTTTTTCATCGCACTATTATTCTTACTATAGAATCAGAAGGAATCATGGAAGATTGAGAATTGTGTTGTATTTTTCTTGGCTTCACTGGATGCCATGACCAGAGAGTGCCTTGCCACTGTTAAATATACTGGTAATGATCCTCTAGATTTCACAAAGTGGTTCCAAATAAAGCATATAGCAGTTCATAATTAACATTTTTCTGACTCATTAGTATGGATCCTAAAGTTAGATGGTATAGCCTTCCAGAACCCAGAGTTACAATTCTCTTGTAATTAGTAATTCCAGTAGAAGCAATTCTTGTATTAAGGGATATTTTGATAACATGTAACATTTAATTAAATCATGTTAAATTGTTCATTCAGCCATAGAGTTGACAATAATGGGGCATCATAGCATGATAAACTATCTTTCAACATATTTTGGCATGGCCTACATGTGACACTTATTAAACCCTTTAATCTAGAATATAAGTAATTGTTTACATCTATGATACAACTTATATAAAATAGTTGACCTGTAAGGAAGACATTATTTCATTCCTTTAATACCACCATTACTAAGGAGATTTCTATGTATATTATTGCACGTTCACTAAATAATATTTATTGAAGCTATCCTTCAATGTGTATTACATTGTTATCTGAAAGATTTAATCACTTCAGGGTCATGAGGTAACCACTTGCTAAATCATATTATAAGAGCCTTAATATTTAATCAATGATTGATACAAAACTTCTCCAATAATGTCTTTAAAATTGATTGATGGAATCTCTCTGTAGATGAATGGCTTATAATAAAAGATTCATCCGAATGTTTGATGATCATGTTGTTAAGTAAACAACCTGTAGCTCATTAGTTTAATCAAATACTTAAAATTGAAATATTTATAGAAAAGATAATTTTTTTAAATCTTATGTTTCATAAGACTTAGAATTGCTAGATGATAAAACTGGAAGAGATTTTGAATATTATCTAACCTAAAATTATCTTTTAACTTTAAGAATGAAAAAAGTAAAGTAACTATTTCAGTGTCACATAACAATTTAGTATCAGTCTAAACTCTCTAGAATATCAGTTCTATATTATTTCTACTATGTCACAATGCATTCCTTCTTTCCCTTTGAATTGTATGGTTATATCTACTAGCACAATGCATTTGATTGTTTAGGAAATGATGATGATACTGATGAAGATGAAAGTGAGGAACTTGAGAGTGGTGATGTTGATAACTATTTGTGATAATCATAAATTAATTAACATATATTTCTCTTAACAATTCTTTGACTACTTCAAATAAAAAACAGGCCAGTTTTGAGGTAGAAGTACCAGAAGTAGCAAGGATAAAGTAGCAATTAGTACATTATTTTATTGATTCCTCACAGGCAATCATATATATGCTTCTCCATCTAGAATGCACTAACCTATTACTCCTTCTTCTCTCTCCTTTCTCCTTTACCATCCTACTATTAATTCAGAATTCTATAATTAAGTATCCAAGTTTTTTAGTTTAATTTTCTGCTGAAATATAGTAAAATTATTCCTCCATTAACGAAGGCTTCATCATTACCTTAAGTCAATTCAACAACCATTTATTATATGGACATTATTGTACTATGGATTGTAGATAGAACAGTGGGAAAAAGTCAGTCCTATATTTTAGCTTTGACTTTGTTCATAGTATCTAAGTGAAAAAAAAGGGATAAAGAATAGTAAAAAAGATTAGATTATCTATAGTGTAGTGTACAGGGAGGTGAACTGGTGGTTTGAAAGAGTATTCAGATCCTCCCTCTGATATTTTCTAGTTATATGACTCTCAGGAACTCACAGCCTCTCTAAGTCTGATTTTTTACATCAATAACATTCAATGATTAAGTTGTATTTTTACTAAGATTCCTTACAAGTTCCAAATTTATGTCAATGGGTTCTTTCATTTTATTTTTGTCTTATATCTCCAGTGCTTACATCATAGCAGAGACTTGAAAATATTTGATAAATTGTATTGAATTGAATTATTACTAGCAAACACAGGAAAAGTTAAAGTTCTTTGAGCAATTGTTTTAGGGACAAGAAAATAGATTATATTGTAATATTACATTTTATTTTGTAGTTGGCCACAGAAAGAGAAAGTCTATGGTCTGAAGAGATAGAATATCATAATAAAAGGAGAAAACTCTAGAGCTGGTGCATTAAAGAGAGGGAACAATTGGGGAATTGACCTGCAAATATATTATTCCCCTATAAATAGTAAAGTGAAATGTAGTAGTATAGAACCATGTAATAATAAAGCTTATGGTTTGATGTGGTAGGAAAAAAATAGAAATATTGCAATGGGAGTCTGACAAAGAGAGTTGTGTCTCAACTCTATCATTAATTCTTTATAACTTTAGAACAATAACTTCATCTCTCTAAGCCTCACTTTTTTCATTTGTAAAATGAGGAATTTCTACTAGATGAACTATATTCTTTTCTAACATTCCATGAAATGTTTTACATAATTGCATAGCACTATTGATGTTTCCTGATATAGTAACCTCAAATAAGAAGGATTATTTTATAATAGTCATTTGGGTTCATGTTAAAGACAAAAAGAATTTGATTCAAGGCTTGCTTCTTATACATAAAAACTTTCTGACCAAGGACAAGCAGTTTGACTTCTCAGTGTCCCAGAGATCTTTCTCATTTAAATTCAACTCACTTGCCCATCATGGCATCACTTCCTGAAGTCATAGTCCTTTTTGAGAAGCAAGGGCAAACAATAGCAATAACAAGATTCCAGATGAGTTGTTGACCTGCATCAGTAAAAGGGAATTTTCCCCTCAGATGAAAACACAGGGATAAGTCAGAGAAAAAAAAATTCTATGTAAAGGAAAAACATGGACTGCATAAAATATATTTTGGTCCAATGCTCCAAAATTAGTCTTATAATATATCTCATTTTACTGTATTAAATTTAATATTAATATTCTTTTAGCAAATACTTCCCAAGCCCATGTCCTTAGGTCTAAATATTCTCATCTATATGCTACCAGAATATGCATGCGTTATCTTAACATAATTTTATTAATGCTGAAACATATAGCTTTTCCTAATTGGGCTATTTAAGCCCAAGCACAGTAGCTTTCCACAATGGAAGTAGGTCTACCATGATGGTTTCTATATAGAAAAAAAGTAATCTTGAGATGTGACTTTACAATGATGGTTCAATACCTATGAAACTGTGATCTAAACTAGAACTTAGAAGGTAATAAACACAAATGTCAATTGAAGTGTAAGAAAAAGTCACTGGAGATTAGGGAGCAGGAGAGACTAGAAATAGGTAGGATCTCTCTAAATCAAAAGCCTCAGCATCAGGTCACATCACTCACTCATTTGTGTGTGCAGTTCGTGATTCTCATTCACTTCTTTGGGATTCTCAAAGTGCAATGTCCTAAAAATCTTTGGAACTATTACAAAGCATAAATTATAAATGTGTCAGGAAAATGGAAAAGGGTGCCTTGGGCCTTCTTAAAGCACAAAATGATCTCCACCATTATTCAACAATGATATGAACATCTTTTATTTCATTTCTCCTTAACAGTTCCCTCTGTTTGCTATCATTTCCTGCCCAGCACCGTGTCAATAATTACTAAATTAGCAGGATGCCTGTACAATTTCAGCTCAAGTGTTATTACTGACAAGTCAAACAATGAAAGCTGATCGAAAAGATGGGACTCCATCTCCTTATTTAAATGGACCGTGTTCAGAGAAGAAGATTGAAGCCCCCATTTCTTCAAAGGAAGGAGGGGAGGGAATAGTTTACATTTTGTGCTGCTCAAGGACACAGAGTCAGAGGAAATGCCTTTTTAATGTAAACCTCTTTTCATTTCCAGGGGACAAAAATGAAGGTGATTGAAAAGAATCGTGCTTGGTGGAAGAAGTAATTACATTTTTTTCCCAAATCTCCAAGGAATAAAGCTTTTATATTTCTTTGAGATGACCCAATTTGCACTGCAATGTGCTCCCTTAAATATGTGTCTTGACTTCTTTACATTGCATTGTTTCCAATGCTTAAAGACACTCCCCTTGTCTAAGCACTTTGAACACACCCCTGATTGACTTATTAAAGCACTAGTCTGCCAGTGCTCAATTTTTTTTTGTCATTGTTGATTTTGGATTAAATTTTGGATTAAAAATAAGTACCACTTGGACTCTTGGCCAAAGACACTGCCCAAATCTCTGGAGCACTGGGATAATTGTCACCTGAGTGGACTTCTGGAAAACATAAGGATTGTTTGCTTCTAAAGGGACCAAAGTTATTAAACCAAAGGGGCAATAGCAATAGATTTTTTATAAATTTCTCTAGTACCTAAAATAGAATATTTAACCTCAGTATTCTATCACTTTTTTTATTCTGTTGAGATGGAAAATTATTCTGTAGGTCAATATCTTTATTAGGTAACTATTAAATCCTAGGAACTCCACAGTTCTTTCATTAGATAGGATAATGCTGATCAACTTCATCTGCTTTTGGAACTGAATTTTTTGCTACCATTACTTTGCCATGTAACAATCTGTGGGCACTTATTTACTTTACACTTGATATGGATTGAAATACAGAGAGCATGAAACTCAATCATAGTTATTTTTTTCCCTTGAAATATCAACCAAATTTCCTGTGACCTCTAAATGGTTTCAGTTGCATTAAGAAGTAATACACACACACACACACACACACACACACACACATATGAAAAAAGTTTTCTTTTCTAGCTTCTTTACCTTAATAATTATGATTTGGGGTATATATGATCTTTCATGGTTTCAGGTAACACATAAATGCAAAAAGCCAAAACAAAACAAAAAGGCAACAACACAAAATATAAGTCTCAACTCTTCTCTTCTCCACTATAATCAATTATCATTGCCAAAAAGTAAAGAAAAAAAAAGAAGGAAGGAAAGGAAGAAAGAAAAAAAGAAAAAGAAAAAAAAAGAAAGTAAGGACAAAAGAAAGAAAGAAAAAGAAAAAGAAAAACTCTTATGGTAATTGTGAAAGGTAGGGGGACTGGGAAGGAGAGAAAAATGCACTCATGATACATTAGTCTCATTGTATAAGTTTTACATCCTTTCTTTGCACCAGTTTTGTCACACCAGCTGCAAAGATAATGATGTGGATCATTTGAAGTTATTTGTTTTGATAACTGATAGAGAGCTGGGGCTGCTATCACCTGCAAATATTCAAGGAGGTATGTAGGCAAACAGCAGGGTAATCAGATATTCAACAAACATGTGCTGAATGGGGCAGGGAGACAGGACTAAATTTTTTGCTCCATTAACATGGGCCCATGACATTTGACCTAACAATAATAATCTTTGCACTATGGGATGAGTGCTTATGCTTACTCTTCATGAAAAACTTCAAATGATTTAAAGTCTGTTTTTAAAGGGATATTTACTTAGTAATGAAATTATAGAATTGGCTAATTTTATTAATGAGCTGTAATGTAGGAAAACAATTTTCCTATTATTATTTCTCCCATTTGACTAGTTTGTTTGCTTTCTAAGAGTTGTGTATACTAGGTTCAGAGGATTATTTTAAAATGAAAGGACATTTTTTACTCTGATTGGAAATTTTCTGCATAGACGCATCATATCTATGTATATTTGTAGAAGCCAATCAAATAAATGGGAAATTATTTTTAAATTAATTGACTAATCATTTTTGCTTAATTTTATAAATTATATCAAATCTTCATATATACACATGTACATATGTGTATGTATCTAAGAAATTTTTGATAATTTAAGGATAACTATATATATGTGTGTGTGTATTTAACCTTAAATTATCGAAAAATTCTTAGATGATCATATCTTTGAATAAGTACTTAGTTTTATAGAAGAAATTCTTTATAGAAAGAATCAGTCCTCAGGCAATCTGAAATACATTACTTGGTGATTTGGGTGAATCTGTTATTTCTTTATGCTAAAATTGAGTAAAAAAATAATAAATCATTAACTCATTTGTGCAGTTTAAGCCAGAATAAATAGCCATAACTATAAGGTTAGGAGTGGATAGAGATTTTCTTCTTTTTGAAAAATATGTTTTTAATGCTTTTTTTTTTAACCTAAAAGTTACTTTCCCAAACTGTGCCACAACTCAAATAAAGCATATCTTTATATTAAAGAAAAACAGTTAAGCATAGCCAGCAAAGACATTAATAGCATTTGTCAGTTTAGGTAACATTCCATAATTACCTAAATAAATGTGCTTGTTATTTATTGTATATAATATTTAGGTACCTTTCCTACCCCACTTGATCTGATACTTGCTTTTTAAGCAGGGTTTCCTATTGATAAGAAATCATAAATAATTTCCTGGACAAAAATTTCCTTTGTTCACTTTGTTATCAAAGAGTTCTTGCATATGTTAACCTTTACTAATAATTTCCCATTTTAACTCTGCTAATTAGAAGTTTATTCACAAGAAAATATACTTGAATTGGATTAGAAATTTCTTCTGTTTTTCATTTTTCCCTTCTTCCTTCCTTCTGTCTTACCTCCCTCCCACTTTTCTTCCTCCCTTCTATTCTTTTTTCATTCTATTCTTCCATTTTCCTTTCCAGTTTTCATTCCCACCTTTCATTCCTTTCCTCTTTCTTTCCTTCCTTTTCACCTTCCTTCCTTCCTTCCTTCCTTCCTTCCTTCCTTCCTTCCACCCTTCTGTTTTTATTTCTTCCTTCCTTCCTTCCTTTGAACCTGGAATTTCTGTGAGCATCTTAAACTTAATGTGTCCAAAATGCAACTCATCAGTTTCCTAAAACTTGATCCTTCTTTAAAACTCCTTTTTTTTTCCTGCAGGATACAAAATAAATCCAAACAAACCATGAACATTTTTATACCTCACTAACAAAATCCAACAGCAAGAGATATAAAGAGAAATTCCATTTAAAATAACTGTCAATGGTATAATATATTTGGGAATCTGTTTGCTAAGGGAAAGTCAGGAACTATGTGAGCAAAACTCCAAAACACTTTACACACAAATAAAGTCCGATTCAAATAATTGGAAAAAATATTAAGTACTCTTGGATTGGCCAAGCAAATATAATAAAGATGGCAATACCATCTAAACTAATCTATTTATTTAGTGCTATACCAATCAGACTCTCTCAAAAATATTTTAATGACCTAAAAAAATAACAATAAAATTCATCTGGAAGAATATAAAGTCAAGAATTTCAAGGGAATTAATGGGAAAAAAATGCTGTACCAGATCTAAAACTATATTATAAAGCAATGGTCACCAAAACCATTTGGTATTGGCTTAGAAAAAGACTAGTTGATCAGTGGAATAGATAAGGTTCACAGGACAAAATTGTCAATAACTATAGCAATCTAGTGTTTGACAAACCCAGAGAACCCAGCTTTTGCAATAAGAATTCACTGACAAAAACGGCTGGAAAAATTGGAAATTAGTGTGGCAGAAACTAGACATTGACCTACAGTTAACACCGTACAACAAGATAAGATCAAAATGGTTTATGATCTAGGCATAAAGAATGAGATTATAAATAAATTAGAAGAACATAGAATAGTTTACTTCTCGGACCTGTGGATAAGGAAGGAATTTGTGACCAAAGAAGAATTAGAGATCAATATTGATTACAAAATAGAAAATTTTGACTATATAAAGTTAAAAAGGTTTGATACAAAAAATAAACTAATACAGACAAGATTAGAAGGGAAGTAACAAACTGGGAAAACATTTTTACAGTCAAAGGTTCTGATAAAAGCCTCATTTCCAAAATATGGAGAGAATTGACTCAAATTTATAAGAAATCAAGCCATTCTCCAATTGATAAATGGTCAAAGGATATGAACAGACAATTTTTGGATGAAGAAATTGAAACTCTTTCCAGTAATATGAAAAAGTGATCCAAATCATTATTGATCAGAGAAATGCAAATCAATACAACTCAGATACCACTACATACCTCTCAGATTGGCTAAGATGACAGGAAAAGATAATGATGAATGTTGGAGGGAATGTGGGAAAACTAGGACACTGATACATTGTTGGTGGAATTGCGAACAGATCCAACCATTCTGGAGAGCAATTTGGAACTATGCTCAACAATCTATCAAACTGTGCATACCCTTTGATCCAGCTGTGTTTCTATTCGGCTTATATCCCAAAGATATCTTAAAGAAAAGAAAGGGTCCCAAATGTGCAAAAATATTTATGGCAGCCCTTTTTTGTAGTGGCTAGAAACTGGAAATGGAATGGATGCCCATCAGTTGGAGAATGGCTGAATAAATTGTAGTATATGAATGTTACAGAATATTATTGTTCTGTAATAAATGACCAGCAGGATGATTTCAGAGAGGACTGGAGAGACTTACATGAGCTGATGCTTAGTGAAATGAGGAGAACCAGGAGATCATTATATACTTCAACAACAATACTATATGATGATCAATTCAGATGCACATGGCTCTCTCCAACAATGAAATGATCCATATCAGTTCCAATTGTTCAGTAATGAAGAGAACCAGCTACACCCAGTGAAAGAACTATGGGAAATGAGTGTGGACCATAACATAGCATTTCCATTCTTTCTATTATTGTCTGCTTGCATTCTTGTTTTCCTTCTCAGATTATTTTTACTTTCTTTCTAAATCCGATTTTTCTTGTGCAACAAGATAATTGTATAAATATGTATACATATATTGTATTTAACATATACTTTAATAGATTTAACATGTATTTGACTACCTGCCATTTAGGGGAGGGTATGGGAGGTAGGAGGGGAAAGGTTGGAAGAGAAATTTTTGCAAGGATCAACATTGAAAAATTATTCATGCATATGTTTCATAAATATAAAGCTATAATAATAAAAAAACTCCTTTTTCTCTCTAGAGAACATAAATAAAGGACAAGAGATTGGTGTAAAATGGACTCTTCTCATTTATCATCTACAAAGTGATCTAGATTGAGAAGATAATATTGAGGGCTACTTCACGTTTAAAATATATCTTATTGATATAATTGTTATTGCATATTCTTGGTCAAATGAGTACCTAACATGATCAATTAGTAAAATTTGCACTTATGTTTCTAAAGTTTGGAATCAATAATAACTTTTTTGTGTAAGTAGATTCATAGACTGAGCTGAAATGCACCTCAGAGATTACATATTTCAAAACCATCATTTTACTAATCAAATAAAAGAAATGTTTTCAGCTACATAGTACCTAGGGAAGAGAGAAGGAATATAATTCTTTCCCTACTTGTACTCTAATATTTCTTTATTTACTGGCTATTTAAATTCCACATCTTTCAGCATTATAGGTATGCTAATTGATTGATTAGCTAAAATCTTTATTCCTTGATTACAAGAAAATATCTCTGGAATAGAAAAGTAGATTCATCTGTGTTAAGGCATTTACATACTAGTGTGTATTGAGAAATCTAGGAGTAGCATTTGATGAGATAATGATAAGGGGCAGGGAGTAAATAATAAAGAATTTGGGTATAGAAAAGATAGATTTACAGAATATGAGAGCTGGAAGAGACCTTAATGTTCTAGTAAAAAAAAAAAAAACACACACACACACACACACAAACACACACAAAAGTCACATTCCACAAAATTCTTAACAAATTAGCATATAGCTATATGCTTGAAGAGCTCATAGATATGGTAACTCCTAATTTTTTTGATTCTGACTGTCCTACTTTTGAGAAATATTTCTAACTGTTTAAAAGATTTTTCTTCTCCCATTAAACTATATTTTTTCTCTTTGCAACTTCTATATATTGCCCCTGGTTCTTTCCTCTGAGGTAACATACCAAAACTAATTTCTCTTCTACAGGAGAAGGTCTCTTCAAATACTTGAAGACTCCTCTCAGGTCCTTACTGACATTTCTTTTCTTTAGGATAAATAAACTTAATTACATCACCTGATACTTCTGTGATAATGGCCTTAAGACTTTACTATAGGAAGCCAAGATGGCACAGAGTAGACAGGTCTTTGAGTTTTTTGAATTTCCCTCAGATCAAACCTCTGAACTGGTTTTGAAGTTACCCACAAATTTTTGGAATGTAATTTCCAGCAGAATATATTTTGCAAGATATTATGAAAAAACAAAAACAAAACAAAAACAAAACAAAAACAAAAAGAACTCTGATTATACCCTGAGAATACTAAGGATAATTATCTTCAACTGAAGCCACAAAGCATGATATGAGTTGGTCTCTGTCTCACAAGGATCTTTTGGAAGAATTCAAAAAGGATATTAAAAGAGAGAAGAAAAATGAGGAAAGGAAATGAGAACTTTACAGGGGAGTTTGGAAAAGGAGCATTGTAAAAGCCTGTATAGCTTGTCTTTCATTCCACACTCCTACACTCCCTCTTTTGTTATCCCAAATTGCAAACATAAAAGCTCAAGCAGCCTGATGATATTTAGAATGAGATTCTTTGGCTGCCTGAAATAAAGGAGCATTAGCTAACATGGTAAGAAGGCGATCTGTCTTTGAATTTCTATAAAAATAGGACCTGAAAGTCCACTATGAGTGTGGACATGCAAGATATGTCTTACCTGGATACTTTCTCACTTGCTCTTGAAGTTCCTTAAAGAGCTGACATATATTAGAAGCTACAAATTTTATTTGAGCTGTGGCAATTTTTTGTACAGCACCTACTAAATAGGCTGAATCAGATATTATATTTACATCTCCTGCATAATAGTAAGAGGTAGCATGATTGCATACAATTCATTCTGTTGATTGGACTGAAAAGGAGTTCTGACTACTCTCTTTATAGTTAAGTCATGAGAGTATACAGCACAAATTTTATGTTTGGGCTAGCTTTCTGGAGATCCTTTGGATGAGCCTTGGTCTCAGCAGGATTGACACCATGAGAATGGTCAAGAGTAGGTCTAGATTGTTTATTCTGGTCCAGTACGGATCTTAGTGCAGGAGGCATGAGGGTCACCACGAGGCTGGTCAAAGATAGAATGTCCTTCTTCCAGTCCTTCTTAGCCCTTATATACCTTATTGTAATTACATCATTATAGCATACTGAATATGTGTCAACTAGGGAACGATTACATCACCATGCTAAGTACTAAGTATATATTTATTCTACTGAGTAAACACCTTTTTTCAAGTATACTTCTCCAAAGTTCCACCCTCTACAGGGGAGGCAAAACCAAATAAGAAAGAAGTTAAGGAGATAAATAGAATTTTATAAAAAATTAAGTATAATAGACCTTTGGAGAAAACTAAATGCATGCAAAGATATTTTTTTCTCAATGGTACATGGAAACTACTTAAAAATTGACAATATAATATTGTCATAAATTGGCATATTGGCAAATATTGGCATAAAACTTCAAAATCAAATGCAGACAAGACAGAAATTGTTAAAGCATCTTTTTTCAGATCATTATACAATAAAAAATATGTAAAAAATGGTCAGGAAAAAATAGAACAAAATCAATTTGGAAACTAAATAATATAATCTGAAAGAATGAGTGGGTAAAACAACAAATCATAGACAAAATCAATAATTTTATTCAAGAGCACAATAATAATGAGACAACATACCAAAATTATAATATATAACCAAAGCATTTCTTAAGGAAAGTTTTAAATCACTAGATGCTTACTTACAAAAAAATAGAGTAAGGGAATATCAATGAATTAAGTATGCAACTAAAAAAGCTAGAAAGAGAACAAATTCAAAACATCCAATTAAATACCAAATTTGAAATTCTGAAAATAAAAGAGATTAATAAAGATGAAAGTAAAAAAGCTATTGAAGTAATAAACAAAACAAAGAGTTGGTTTATGAAAAAAATAGATAAAAATAGATAAATAGATAATTTGATTAGAAAAATTGTTAGTATCAAAACTGAAAAAGATGAACTTTCCACCAATGAAGAGAAGATTAGAGTAATTATTGGGAGCTATTTTGTCCAATTGTATACCAATAAATCTGATAATATAAGGGGAATGGAGGAATTTTTTAAATATAGATTTCCTAGATTAACAGTGGAGGAAATCAATTACTTAAATAGTCCCATTTTAGAAAAAGAAATTGGACAAGTTATTAATGAATTCCCTAAGAAAAAGTCTCCATGGCCAAACTGATTTCCATGTGAATTCTACCAAGCATTTAAAGAACGATTCCAATAGTATACAAACTATTTGGAAAAATAGGGAAAGAAGTTTTACCAAATACCTTTTATAACACAGATATGGTGCTGATATCTAAACTAGGTATAGTGAAAAGAGGGAAAGAAAACTAGACCAATTTCGCAAAAAAATATTGATGCCAAAATCTTAAATAAAATATTTTCAGAGATTACAGAAAGTTATCCCTAGGATAACACACTATAATTAACTAGCATTTATACCAGCAATGCAGGACTGGTTCAATATTGGGAAAACTATTAGCCAAATTGACTGTCAAAAACCAACCTAACAAAAATCATATTATCTCAATAGATGCAGAAAAAGCATTTGACAAAATGCAACATCCATTCCTATTAAAAATACAAGAGAGTACAGGAATAAATGGAATTTTTATTTAAATGATCAGTAGCAAGTATTTAAAACCATCAGCAAGCATCATATGTAATGGGGATAAACTAGAACCATTCCTAATATGATCAGGGATGAGACAAAGTTGCCCACTATCATAAATTATTCTTGATTGTTGTACTAAAAATGTTAGCTCTAGCAGTAAGAAAAATAAATTAAAGGAAGTAAAGTATGCAATGAAGAAACCAAATTATTACTTTGCAGATGATATAATGGTACACTTAGAGAACCCTAGAAAATCAACTAAAAAACTACTAGAAACAATTAACAACTTTAGCAAAGTTGCAGGATACAAGACAAATCCACATAAGTCAGTAACATTTTTATATGTTACCATCAAAGTCCAGCAGCAAGTTATATAAAGAAAA
The DNA here is from genome assembly GCF_902635505.1 of Sarcophilus harrisii. Taxonomy (NCBI): domain Eukaryota; kingdom Metazoa; phylum Chordata; class Mammalia; order Dasyuromorphia; family Dasyuridae; genus Sarcophilus; species Sarcophilus harrisii. Next base: position 534,899,596 of record NC_045427.1, on the reverse strand, counting down.
ATTCCATTTAAAATAACTGTACTTCACATAAGATATTTGGGAGGCTATCTGCCAAGACAAAGTCATGAACTATATGAAAACTATTACAAAACACTTTCCACACAAATAATGTCTTATTTAATCATTTGGAAAAACAGCAAGGGCTCATGGGTAGGTTGTGCTAATATATTAAAAATGACAATACTATTTAAATTAATCTACTTATTCAATGACATACCAATCAAACTCTCAAGAAATTATTTTACAGAGCTAGAAAAAAATAATGAGTTCATTTGAAAGAACAAACGGTCAATAATTTCAAGGGAATTAATGAAAAAAACTACAACTGAAGGAGGCCTCGCTTTACCAGATCTGAAGCTGTATTATAAAGCAGTGGTCCATTTGGTACTGCCTAAGAAATAGAGTAGTCAATCACTGAAATAGTTTAGATTTAGAGGGCACAATAATCAAGGACTACAGTAATCTAGTGTTTCATAAACCAAAGATCTCAGATTCTGGGATAAGAATTCACTATTTGACACAAATTATTGGGGAATAAAATGGAAATTAGTATTGCAGAAACTAGGCTTTGATCCACCCCTTATATCAAGATAAGATTGAAATGGGTTCATCATTTAGACATAAAGAGTAATATTAAAGCAAATTAGAACAAAAGACAATATATCTCTCAGATCTGTAGAAAGGGAAAAAAAATTGTGGCCAAAGAAGAATTAGAGCACAATATGTAATACAAAATGGATATTTTTGATGATATTAAATTTAAAAATTTTTTGTACAAACGAAACCAATGAAGACAAAACTAGTAGGAAAGCAATAAACTGAGAAAAAAATTTATATTCAAGGGTTCTGTAAAAGGCCTCATTTCTAAAATATACAGAGAATTAACTCAAAGTTATAAGAATTCAATCCATTCTCCAACTGACAAATGATCAAAGGATATGAACAATTTTCAGATAAAGAAATTAAAATCATTTCTAGTCATATGAAAAGGTACTCTAAATCACTATTGATCAGAGAAATGCAAATCAAGATAACTCTTAGCCACCACTGTATCTCTCAGATTGGCTAAGATGACAGGAAAAGATAAAAATGAATATTGGAGGGGATGTGGGAAAACGAGCATACTAATACATTGTTGGTAGAATTGTGAAATGATTCAGCCATTCTGGAGAGCAATTTGGAACTTTGTCATCAAACTGTGCATCCCTTTTTATCCAACAGTGTCTCTACTGGGTCTGTATCCTAAAAAGATAATTAAAAGGGAAAAGACTCACTTGTACAAAAATTTTGTAGCAGTTCTTTTTGTAGTGGCAAGAAACTGGAAACTGAGTGGAAGCCCATCAGTTGGAGAATGACTGAAAAAGTTATGATTTGTGAATTTTATGGATTATTATTGTTCTATAAAAAATGATCAGCAGGATGATTTCAGAAAGGTATGGAGAGACTTACCTAACTATTGAACCAGTGAAATAGTGAAGTGAATAGAACTAAGATAACATTGTACATAGCAACAACAAGATTATATGATTATCAATTCTGATGGACATAACTTTTTTCAATAAGTTCATTTAGACCACTTTCAATGGTCTTGTGATGAAGAGAACCATTTACACCCAAAGAGAGAGGATTGTAGGTTCTGAGTGTAGATCACAACATAGTGTCTTCACCGTTTTGTTGTTGTTTGCTTGCATTTTGTTTTCTTTCTCATTTTTTTCCCTTTTTTATATGATTTTTTGTGCAGCATGATAATTGTGAAAAATGCATAGAATAATTGCACATGTTTAACATATTGGATTGCTTGTCATCTGGGGAGGGGAAAGGGAGAAGGGAAGGGGAAAAAATGGAATCCAAGGTTTTGCAAATTTTAAAAAGTATGTATAGATTTTGAAAATAAAATACTTTAATCATGAAAAAAATGTCAGGGAGAGATAGAAGGCTGCAAGGAGGCCAGAATCAAAAGAAGAATCCATAGGTTACATATTGAAATAAATAAAAAAGTGACACTTCTTTAAAAAAAGACCCTTTACTACTCTAAGCCTACCTCTGGAAACTCTCCATGTTAACAATGTTTTTAAATTTTGATTTTTAGTACTCCAATGGGTTCTGCTCAAGATATGATATAGCAGACCTATCACTTCTCTTTTTCTAGAAATAATGTAAGAAACACAAAATTATAATTCAACTTTTCTGAGATGTCATTTATTAACATCTTTTTGTGAAATTCATTTTTCTGTGCCCATTCTGTAGCAACAATTACAAGTTGATCAGTAATGCAAATCAGCTTCACATTTTGATTTTTTTCTCTAGCCTATGTAATTCTGTGAAAAATGGAAATCCATTCATTTACTCATTGTTCAACTAGACTTGCATGCCCAGGTTCTTATACTCCCAATATCTACACGACAAATTTAATTCTTCCTTCTCTTGATATTTTATGTCATCAGTCAATAACTCAATAATAGCGAATACTTTTATATATAGCACAATCCCTGTGTATCAGAGTTGTAAGGAAAACTTAAGAGTGTATCAAATTTGTTTTTGTTAAAAATATGAAAACTACAAAAAATATTTAGCATGGAGAGAAGGGAAATATTTCTAAAATTATATCATTCTCAAAATGAAAGGAATAGTCTTAGGAGATAGGTGTTTCTTTTCTCTACTGGTCTTTGAACAAAGGCTTGATATCCATTTAAGAATCTCCTCTTAAGGATTATTATTTTTCAGGAATAAGTTGAACTAGATGGGAATGATCTTCAAAGTTCCTTGTTCTTATAAAATTTTTTGATGTGTTCCTTGCTTCCTAACTTTATTTTTCAATATAATATTTCTCAATTTATCATCTATTTATTGGTTTCTTGTCTTATGATTTCATTGATGTTTGCTCTCCCAGTAAGAATTTAACTTGACCAATAAAGACTGCAATCTTCTGTATTTTTTTTCCAATCATGGAGAGTTGACTGGGGGTAAATAAAATTTAAAAGATTTACCCAAGTCATTTACTACCCAGTCAATTAAATGTGTGCCAGAATTGGGACTTGAATTCAAATCTTCTTCTGCCCCCAAATAGTATTTTTATTCAATTATTCAATACTTTTTTATTCTATATCCTATATCCCATAGTCTATATATTTATATATGTTCACAACTTTTTATATACTTTTCAGTATTCTCTCTCAGCTCTCTCATAAACAAATTTTAATGACTCATTTATGATATTTACTTTGGCAGGAAAGAGATTCCACCCTTGTTAAAGAAGTTTTGTTGGCTCATTTGTTATATGCTGTTGAAGCAAGTCATGAATTTTTTTTTATAGAAATTAATAAACATTTAAAAAATAAATAAGCAGTTTGTTGCCTTTGAGGGGACAAAGGCATTTAATATTTGCTCATGTCCATCTACAATCATGAACATTATACCATTTTACACAGACTATGCAAATTGTTTTAACATAACCCCAAATTCAAATCTTATCTCATTTATGTTTCAATTGTTTTTTATTTAAATACTGAAAGATAAAACTTATTGTGTTTATAATCTGTATTATCCTTAAGTATAAACTAATAATATTCTTAACATTCTAAAAGGCACATTTTACACAGAGCTTTTCAACTAGAAAGTTCCCCAAAAACTTCAAAAAATCATTCACTAATACTTTAAGCCACTTACACAGTTGGATAGCTCACACAGATTAATCCTCTCCTTCTCTAAAAGTGAAGGATATTTAAACTCTGTCTACATGTGCAATTGGCATAACAGTTTTGATTGACTTCAATTCATTCAAACTTTGTTTTTAGCCAGAAATAGTAAATGCATCATTTTCAGACCACGATGCAATGAAAATTACATTCATTAAAAAGCTAGGGGAAAATAGACCAAAAAATAATTGGAAAATAAATAATCTCATACTAAAGAATGATTGGGTGAAACAGCAAATGATAGACATAATTAACAACTTCACCCAAGAAAATGACAATAATGAGACATCATACCAAAATGTGTAGGATGCAGCCAAAGCGGTAATAAGAAAAAATTTTATATCTCCGGAGGCCTACTTCAATAAAATAGAAAAAGAGAAGGTCAATGAATTAGGCTTGCAAATAAAAATGCTAGAAAAAGACCAAATTAAACCCCCCAGTCAAACACTAAACTTGAAATTCTAAAAATAAAAGGAGAGATTAATAAAATTGAAAGTAAAAAAAAAAAAACAACTATTGAATTAATTAATAAAACCAAGATTTGGTTCTATAAAAAAAACAGCAAAATAGACAAACCCTTAGTAAATCTGATTAAAAAAAGGAAAGAGGGAAATCAAATTGTTAGTCTTAAAAACGAAAAGGGAGAACTTTCCACTAATGAAGAGAAAATCAGAGAAATAATGAGTTACTTTGCCCAACTTTATGCCAATAAATTTGATAATCTAAGTGAAATGGATGACTACCTTCAAAAATATAAGCTTCCCAGATTAAGAGAGGAGGAAGTAAATTGCTTAAATAGTCCCATCTCAGAAAAAGAAATAGAACAAGCTATTAATCATCTCCCGAAGAAAAAATCCCCAGGACCAGATGGATTTATATGTGAATTCTACCAAACATTTAATGAACAATTAGCCCCAATGGTATATAAACTATTTGAAAAAATAGGGAATGAAGGAGTCCTACCAAATTCCTTTTATGACACAGACATGGTACTGATATCTAAACCAGGTAGGTTGAAAATAGGGAAAGAAAATTATAGACCAATCTCCCTAATGAATATTGATGCTAAATCTTAACCAAAATATTAGCAAAAGGACTACAGAAAATCATCCCCAGGATAATACACCATGACCAAGTAGGATTTATACCAGGAATGCAGGGTTTGTTCAATATTAGGAAAACTATCAGCATAATCAACTATATCAATAACCAAACTAACAAAAATCATATAATTATCTCAATAGATGCAGAAAAAGCATTTAATAAAAGCGAGCACCCGTTCCTATTAAAGATGCTAGAGAGTATAGGAATAAATGGACTTTTCCTTAAAATGATCAGTAGCAACTATTTAAAACCATCAGCAAACACCATATTTAATGGGGACAAACTAGAACCATTCCCAGTAAGATCAGAGGTGAAACAAGGCTGCCCACTATCAGCACTACTATTCAACGTTATATTAGAAATATAGCTTTGGCAGTCAGAGAAGAAAAAGAGATTAAAGGGATTAGAGTAGGCCATGGGGAAGCCAAATTATCACTCTTTGAAAATTATATAATGATATTCCCTACATCCTAGAGAATCCTAGAGAATCAACTAAAAAGTCACTAGAAACAATTTACAAGTTTAGCAAAGTTGCAGGATACAAAATAAATTCACATAAATCATCAGCATTTTAATATAGTGCTGTAATAGATATTAATTACATTAATATATATTATTATATATTATATATATATATATATATTATAATATATATTAATTTATTTATATATTACTGTAATGTCCTTAGTTTTCTGGAGGTCTTGGAACAACCTTCTTTTCAGCAGATTAATCACCACAAGAATAGCCAGGTGTTAAAATCCAAATCCTTTATTTCCTTCACAATCTAGTTTCCTTGCCTGGGGCCCAGTTAGCTTTCTTGAGAGCCTTTCAGGAGTCTTTTTTTCAGTGGAGAAGTGAAGGAGAAGAGTTTGCCATCATGGTGGCATGAAATGGAGTGAATGAATCTGTCTCTCAGTTCCCCAACAGATCCACTAAGAGCCTAACCAAAGGTGAAGTGAATCTCTTTCAATTCTTGCTGGCTGTACTCCATTATCATAGGTGTGAATACTATAGAACTATATTAAGTACTAAGTATATGTACTAAACTATTAAGCACCATGCTAAATTAGATAACTGTTGTCTTTATCAATGCCACTGACTTAACGTCTTGTAAGAATTCTTGTTTCAGAGTTCTGGCCCATAACATATTACCAACAAAATCTAGCAGCAAGAATTACAAAAAGAAATTCCATTCAAAATAACTGTAGGTAGTATAAAATATTTGGCAATCTCTGTGCCATGGGAAATTCAGCAACTATATGAATACAACTACAAAACACTTTTCATGCAAATAAAGTCAGACCTTATCAATTGGAAAAATATCAACTAATCATAGATAGGCTGAGCAAACAATAAAACCTAAAATAATCTATTTTAGTGTCATACCAATCAAACTTCCAAGAAATTATTTTATAGATCTAGAAAAAATAATAACAAAGTCCATCTGGAAGAAGAAAAGGTCAAGGATTTCAAGGGAATTAATGAAGAAAAATGCTAATGAATCTGGCCTTTCCAGATCTAAAACTATATTATAAAGCAGCAGTCATCAAAAACATTTGGTACTGGCTAAGAAATAGAGTAGTCAATCAATGGAATAGGTTAGGATCACAGGACAAAATAGGCAATAACTATAGCAATCTTGTATTTGACAAGCCCAAAGACCCTGGCTTTTGGGATAAGAACTCACTATTTTACCAAAATTGCTGGGAAAAATTGGAAACTGGTATGGAAGAAATTAGGGTTTGACCCACATCTAATACCATATACCAAGATAAGATCTTAATGATTTAATGATTTCGAAGATAATAAAGATTTATATTATAATTATATTATTTTGATATTATAAACAAATTAGAGGAACATAGGATAGTTTACGTCTCAGATCTGTGGAGAAGGAAGGAATTTCTGTCCAAAGAAGAATTGGAACTCATAATGGAACACCAGGGATAATTTTTATTATATTAAGTTAAAATTTTTTGTATAAACAAAACTGATGCAGACAAGATTAGAAGGGAATTAATAAACTGAGGAAACATTTTTATATTCAAAGGTTCTGATAAAAGCCTCATTTTTAAAATAGAGAATTGACTCAAATTTATAAGAATTCAAGCCATTATTAAATTGATAAATGGTCAAAGGATATGAATAGACAATTTAAGATGAAGAAATTAAATTTTTTTCTAGGTATATGAAAAGGTGCTCAAAACCACTATTGATATGAGAAATGCAAATTAAGACAACTTTGAAATACCACTACACACCTGTCAGATTGGCTTGACAGGAAAAGATAATGATGAATGTTGGAGGGGATGTGGGAAAACTGGGACACTGGTACATTGTTAGTGGAACTGCAAACAGATCCAACCATTCTGACGAGCAATTTGGAACTATGCTCAAAAAGTTATCAAACTGTACATACACTTTGACTCAACATTGTTGCTATTGGACTTATATCCCAAAGAGATCTTAAAGGAGGGAAAGGAACCTATATGTGGCAGCCCTTTTTGTAATGGCTAGAAACTAGAAACTGAATGGATGCCCATCAATTGGAGAATGGCTGAATAAATTGTGGTACATGAATGTTATAGAATATTATTGTTCTGTAAAAATTAACCAATAGGATAATTTTAGAGAGGTCTGGAGAGACTTACATGAACTAATGTTAAATGAAATGAGCAGAATCAAGAGATCACTATACATGGCAACAAGACTATATGATGATCAATTCTGACAGATGTAGCTCTCCTCAACAATGAGTTGATTCAAACAAGTTTCAATTGTTCTCTGATGAAGAGAGCCATCTAAACCCAGAGAGAGGACTGTGGACCACAGCATAGCCTTTTCACTCTGTCTATTGTTGTTTGCTTGCATTTTGTTTTCTTTCTCAGTTTTTTTTTCCTTCTTAATCCAATTTTTCTTGTGGAGAAAGGTAACTGTGTAACTATGTATACATATATTGGATTTAATATATATTGTAGCATTTTAAACATGTATTGGTCTACTTGCCATCTAGGGGATGGGGGTGGGAGGAAGTAGGGAGAAATTTGGAACAGAAGTTTTGCAAGGATCAATCTTAAAAAAATTATCCATGCATATGTTTTATAAATAAAAAAGCTTTCAAAAAAGAAGATAATGCACATGATGATGACAATAATGTTAACTAAAACAATATTAAAAGAAATCCAAATTCATATCAATTTATTAATCAGATCCGAGAATTGATGATAAAGCATTTCTCCTTTCCCTGGGCAATGAAATGATGGACTATAAATGGACTTAGAATGAAGCATGTCCTGCCAGACATTTCTAATATGTTCATTTGTTTTAATCAATAAACTTTATTTCATGAGGAAATTCTGGAAATGGTTTAGAGTAACATAATAAATGGCAATATATTTATTTTTAAAAGATTTAACTTGATATGACAAGAGTATGGAAATGAAATGAAGACAGATAAAAGTAAAAAGTCTTGAGAAGGCATTATTATGGTCAAAGGAGAAGATAAATTTATGGACATACTATTATCATATGCAATGATTGACTATAGGCGTCCTTTCCTTTCTAGTTGGAAAATTTGTCAAAACATGGGCTAAGTGATTGAGAGGAAGAAGATAAAATATGAATCTTCATTTCTTTTTTGTGGTCTAGGTAAATATAGTGAAAAATATTGTTGAATTTCAGATCATGTTTAATTTCCCTACTCAAATTACTTTCTTTCCTATATAGATTTTTAAACAATTATACCATGTTAAATTCCATTTAAGGAAATAAGAAATTTAGCTAGTTTACTTTAAGAAACTTTTTTTTTTGTCATTTTGTCATTTCTTAACCTACAGGTTAAATAGGTTAGCAAGTTAAAAATACTGAAACAATTTATGTTATTAGAAACATCTTTGTGCTCATTGCCTTAAGCCAAAGGACCATATCTCCCCCCCAAAAAAGGTATATAAACAATTCTTATTACTATTAATATGTGCTTAATGTGTGGCTCACTCAGTTTTTCTCCTTAAGGTTGACAATACTTAAAAATATTATTTACAGATCTTTTAAACAAATATAAATTAGTTCTTTACATTGAAATACACTAGTATTTCAAAAAAAGTATTTTTCCCATTTTTTTGAGATTAATATCTCTCAGTATGACAAAAGAGAGTATAGTTCCAGCAATGTTTGTGACAGCATTGAATCTTTTCCATTCAAAATTGCTTTCTTTTTTTTTTTCTCTGTGCCTACATCAACTAGGGCTTCAGCATAGTCGGTGGGCAGTGGAAAGTAAGTAGAGGAATGCTGTAGATAAATAGCAACTTGCAGAAAAATATGACACATGCTCTCCAAATAATAAAAGGTTAAAATATGTGAGGCACAAAATATAATACATAAATAGATTATATTGTTGTATGTATATATTTGTGTGTTTATGTTTAGTGTATGTGTGTGACAGACACATAGATGCATTAGTTATATGATTGCTTATACATGTTTATACATAGCAATCACTCTACCACTAAACTATTAAGCACAAAATCTATATTCTATAACATTTCTTCATATGAAATAAAATAAGGATATGTTTTTATATTAGCTAATTTTTTCCTGTTTTCTCCCCTATAAAATACTGAATAAAACAGGATTAGAAATTGAAAATGGTTTCATTATTGAATTGAAAACAAAAAAAAAAAAAAAAAGGAAAAGGAGATTCATATTAAAGAAAATTTGTGTAATTTTCAGAAAAAACCCAAAATGAAATCTGATTACTAATGGCCAGCTGCCACTTCCTCTCTGGGATGTATTGCACTGCTTAACTGGAGTTGTGGGCTCTTCTTGTATATGCAGGACTCTATAGTTCCCATTATGGATATTCATGTCTGGGTGTGGGTGTGTGCATATGTGTATGTGTGTGTGAGGTGTGTGTGTGTGTGTGTGTGTGTGTGTGTAAACATATAAATGTCCTTTTTTTTCTAAAATAGATTTAAATTCATAATTAACTACCTTTAGTATGTTGGAGGTTTTAATTTAGAAAATTCACCTTTTTTAGGGATTAACATATAAAGTTTTTAAAATTAATTTTTATTTATTTTGTTAACTCTTTCCTAATTAAATATAATTTTTTTTTTAACAACCAGGCTTTTAAAATTTTGTCCAAATTTTTTTTTTTCTAACCAACTCCCCTCCTTGAGAAGGCAATCAATTTTGTATTGAAAATACATGTGAAGACATGTAAAACATATTCCCATATTAGTCATATAAAATAAAAAATCCAAAATAAAATTTTAAAATTATGTATTCTAAACCGCATTCCAAGCTTATCAGGTTTTCCTCTGTAGGTAGAAAGTATTTTTTATCATGAGTCCTTTGAAACTGTCTAGGATCATTGTCTTTATCAGAAAAGCTATATCTTTCATGGTAAATAATCCTCACAAAATTATTGTTATTGAATATAATTATCTCCTGGGTCAGTTAATTTCATGAGTTTATATAACTCTTTTCAGATTTTTCTGCTGAAACCATCTTGTTCATTATTTTATAGCACAATAACATTTCATCATAATCTTATCACAACTTACTTAGCCCTTTCTCACTTGATAAGCATCTTCTCAGTTTGCAACAAAAATGCTGTTATAAATATTTTTGTATGAATTGGTCCTTTTCATTCTTTTTTTTAAATCTTTTTAGGACACAAATTTAGTAGTGATGTTGTCATGTTAAATTTTTATAGCCTCAGGCATAGTTAAAAATTGTTCTTCAGAATAGTTGGATTACATTAAACTCCACTAACAGAGCATTAGTGTTCAAATTTTTTCCATATCCCTTCAGTATTGGTCACTTTTATTTTCTTTCATATTAGCCAATCTAAGAAATATGAGGTTTTATCACAGTTATTTTAATTTCTATTTCTCTACTCAGTAGTGATTTGACTCATTTTTTTTCTAAATGACTATTGACAATTTTCATTTGTTCATCTGAAAATCTATTTTAATATCATTTCATATTCATCAATATTAAGGAAATTATTCTGTCATTTTTCTCTGTTTTTGCTCTCTAGTATAGATATTAAAAATATATTTGTGGCATAAAATAAGTTTGGTGGAACTTTCTTTAAATTTTTTTCCAAATATTTTATATAGTATTGGGATTAACATTTTGTTAAATGATTGGTTAAATTTACTTGTAAGTCCATCTGCTCCTGAACATCTTTTTTTTTTTTCCTCTTAAGGGGCTCATTTCTGTTTTGTTCAGTTTTGTTAAAAGGGTTGTTTAATATTCCATGCTATCTTTTGATCTAGGAAGTTTATATTTCTGTATTTGTTCATTTCACTTAAATTGTTGATTTTACAGGAATATATTTGGGTAAAGTTGCAGAAGGCTGCAGATAGTGGGGGAACTCTGGGTAAGATATAAGACCCTTAAGCCTAGGGGGAACTTGCTGACAATGTCTGGTTTGGCTCCTCACCTCCTTTTGGTGCTCATACCCTTACTGAGAAGTCATGGAGGGAGTGACCACCTGTGTTCTATTTGAAGCAAGGGATATTTATTGTAAAGAGGGGCATTTACATATCAATAGCAGGATGCTTATAGTTAGCACTTGCACTGTGAGTTGTGGTGATGTAATGCTACTATAGTTAGCACTTGCTCAGTGTGATGTGATGATATAATGGCTCTCTAGTTGGCACATATTTAGTGTGCTGTAATGATGTAATCATATCAAGGTATTTATGGGCTGAGAGGATTTGAAATAAGGACTCCATCTTTGACCCTTCTCCTCAGTCTCCTGCCTTCTTTGCTCCTCCACTAAGACCAAGGATTTGGGCTGGTCCCAAGATCTTCCAGAGAGCTAGTTTGGACGGTATATTTTGGTACCTCAATTTGGGGGCTCTAGAAAACACACTATATTATGGCGCCTGAATGTAGGACATAAGAAACACAAGAAACAAAGAACCAGTAGTACTTGAGAGCTGTCTATGAGTAGGATCCTCCCAGAGTTCCTTTGGTAACCCATGGAGAAGGAAAAAGAGAAGAGATCCAGTAAGACTTTTTTAGTCGAGGTGATTACATGGGCCAACACATCAAAAGGCCAAGTCAGGAGACTGATTTCAACTCTCCAGGGGATATCTCCATAGTCCCAGTGATATACAGCTTTATAATCCCTAATTACAATTCCCTTCTTCGATCAGGTTGCTAGTCAGTTGACTGACCATGTTGGAGTACTGAGCTTTTAAAGACTCTCTGGGTGTAACATTGGCTGCCATCATACCCCAAGTGTTTTTGTTGTTGTTGTTGTTTGTTTGTTTGTTTGTTTTGCTTTGTTTTGCCTGGGGTCCTGGAGCCAATCTCTGCTTCCCATTTCCCTGAGTCACTCTACATTCTGATATCCAGTGGAAGTCCTTGTTGCATTTTGGACATGGGGTTTTGGGTCTTGTTCTCCCACCCTGTTTTTTTCACTTTATATTTTTACCAGCATTAAGCTTTCAGATGCCCTGCTTTACCACATTGAAAGCCCTGAGTCTCTTTGGAAGCCCCTTCCCAAAAAGGATCCTTTCTTCTAATGTTCAGATTTTGAAAAGCCTGCATCATATTCTGGGCATAAAAAATATTTGTGCCAACTATGGTACAGCATCTTATGATCTCATCATAGTGGGCACAAATACCTTTTTAGTACTAGTATAATTCTTCTACAATCCTCAATAGCATTTTCTCTAGCAAGTTGTCTTAACATAATGTCTATTGCTACATTTTCACAATAGTTCTTATGACAGCTCTCTGCAGATGTCCCACAAAATCAGCAAAGGGTTTATTTGGACTTTGCACAATTTTCATGAAGGTTTCCCCTTTTTTTTGTTTTCCTGGGAAGGTGTCCCATGCTTTGATAGCAACAGAAGCAATTTGCTCATATGCTGCCAAAGTGTGATTAATCTGTGCTAAAATGTCTGCATAAGGACCTACACCTGCTAGTTGGTCAAAGGTGATTGGTATAGTAACTCCAGATTGTTTATTTTGTTGAGCTTGTATTCTACAGAATTCTCTAAACTCAGGAAGCCACAACTTTTGTCCAGGTTCTAAACATGTCTTTGCTATAGATTTCCAATCATTAGGGGTTAAAATTTCATAAGCCAAATTCTCTAATATCATCTTAACATAAGATGATGTAGACCCATAAAGAGTGCAAGCCTTTTTCAAATCTTTGATAATTTCCAAATTAAAAGGAGTGTATCTTCTCCTAATTTGACCTGAAGAATCAAGCTCTTCAATCACAGGATATGCTTCTATTCTCAATCCAACTGTATCCTATCCTTCCTCCTTAGCTTTTACTGAGACCTCTTGTAATTGTAACATGGGAGTTGTGCAAAACTGCTTCATGGAAGGTGCTGATAATGTCACTGCCCCTCCCACTCCTCCTCATTCCTCTGCTCATGAAGGTGAGGTTGAGGGAGGAGAGTCAGGAGATGTGGAATGTCCTATGGGCATCTACTTTGGTGTAGGCAGAAGTGAAGCTGAACTGTGAAAGTGAGAAGCACCACATCCATTAAGCTCATCAGCACTGTCCTTAAGGTACTTAATTCATTTCCTGCCCAACTGGCCATGCCTTCCACCTACACTGTCAGTAACATCCCCCTCCTGCTCTTTCTCCTAACACTTTCTTGTCTGGCCATCCACATTAAAATCTTTCCTTATTTAAAACTTGTGGGATTCTTTAAAGCCAATTATATTATATTATACATAAGGAATATTTCTTCAGGAATTGAATCAGGACCCATAGTTTTGTAATATTCAATTAGCTGCTCTTCCACTATTTTTCACATCTCTGGCTTTATTTTGTCTTCTTTAGAGAGCTAAATAGACATGCACTCTTAATATATATACCCAGGAGGATGGTCACAGATGGAGTCTTTATTTCAAGTCCTCTCAGTCCTTAAATACCTTGGTATGATTACATCTTTACAGCACACTAAGTAAGTGCCAACTAGAGAACCATTACGTTATCACATCACACTGAGCAAGTACTAACTACAGTAACATTACATCACCACAGCACATTGTGTAAGTGCTAACTATAAGCACCCTGCTATTGACAGATAAATACCTCTTTTTACTGTTAGTAACCCTTGCTTCAAGTAGAACACAGGTGGTCACTCCCTCCTTCATTTCTCAGGAAGGTTGAGAGCACCCAAGAGAGGAGGGGAGCCAAACCAGACATTGTCAGCAGGTTCCCTCTGGGCTGAAGGGTTTGATACCTTACCCAGAAATCCCCTACTATCTTCTAGCTCTATATTTCCCAGTTTTCTTTTGTTTTGGTTGAAATAGGTATACATAAATCTATCAGTATGGGAGGTATTATAGAATTAAGTAGTAATGTAACAAACAATATGAATCAACATGGTATTATAAAAGATTTCCATGTGTCCTAGAAGGAGGGTAAATAAATAGCAATCACACATACACCTCCTTCAGCAGCCAAGAGATAGTCCAAAACTAATCTATTGTCCATCACTTCATGTATCAGGAAATCGAATGATTCCTATGGGTTTTGCAGTCCTGCCACAGTCTTATCATGTCTTAGACAATTCAATGATTCTTGAGGGTTTTGAAATCCTGCAACAGTCTTGTTAACAATTTTTGATGCTCATGAATCAATTGCAATACACATAGAGCTAACAGCCATGTACTTTCTTTCTTTTTTTTTTAAATTATAGCTTTTAATTTACAAGATATATGCATAGGTAATTTTTCAGCACTGACAATTGCAAAACCTTTTGTTCCAACTTTTTCCGCTCCTTCCCTCCACCCCTTGACCCAAATGGCAGGTTGACCAATGCATGTTAAATATGTTAAAGTATAAGTTAAATACAATATATGTATACATATCCAGACAGTTAATTTGATGTATAAAGAGTTGAGCTTTGAAATAGTGTACGAAATCAGAAATGCAGGCAGACAAAAATAGAGAGATTGGGAATTCTGTGTACTGGTTCATAGTCATCTCCCAGAGTTCTTTCCCTGGGTGTAACTGGTTCAGTTCATTACTGCTCTAGTGGAATGGATTTGGTTCATCTTCATTGTTGAAGAGGGCCAGATCCATCAGAATTGATCATCATATAGTATTGTTGTTGAAGTATATAATGATCTTCTGGTCTTGCTCATTTCACTCAGCATCAGTTCAAGTCTCTCCAGGCCTTTCTGAAGTCATCCTGTTGGTCATTTCTTACTGAACAATAATATTCCATAATATTCATATACCACAATTTATTCAGCCGTTCTCCAATTGATGGGCATGTACTCAGTTTCCAGTTTCTGGCCACTACAAAGAGGGCTGCCACAAACATTCTTGAACATACAGGTCCCTTTCCCTTCTTTAAAATCTCTTTGGGATATAAGCCCAGCAGTAACACTGCTGGGTCAAAAGGTACGCACAGTTTGATAGCCTTTTGAGCATAGTTCCAAATTGCTCTCCAGAATGGCTGGATGTATTTACAATTCCATCAAAAATGTATCAGTGTCCTTGTTTTCCCATATACCCACAACATTGTGCATTATCTATCCCTGTCATTCTAGCCAATCTGACAGGTAGTATAGTGTAGTGGTATCTCAGAGTATTCTTAATTTGCATTTCTCTGATTACTAATGACTTGGAGCATCTTTTCCTATGGCAAGAAATACTTTCAATTTCTTCATCTGAGAATTGTCTGTACATATCCTTTCACCATTTATTAGTTGGAGAATGGCTTGATGTCTTATAAATTAGAGTCAATTCTCTATATATTTTGGAAATGAGGCCTTTATCAGAACTTTTGATTGTAAAAATGTTTTCTCAGTTTATTGCTTCCCTTCTAATCTTATCTGCATTAGTTTTGTTTGTACAAATACTTTTCAAATTGACATAATCAAAATTTTCTATTTTGTGATCAATAATAATCTCTAATAATTCTTCTTTGGTCATAAATTCCTTCCTCTTCCACAGGTCTGAGAGGTAAACTATCCTATCTTCTTCTAATTTGTTTATGATCTCATTCTTGATGAGTAAGTCATGAACCCATTTTGATCTTTTCATGTTGTAGGGTGTTAAGTATGGGTCAATGCCTAGTTTCTGCCATACTAATTTCCAATTTTCCCAGCAATTTTTGTCAAACAATGAATTCTTATCCTAAAAGCTGGGGTCTTTGGGCTTGTCAAACACTAGATTATTAAAGTTATTGACTGTTTTATCCTTTGAACCTAACCTATTTCACTGATCAACTAATCTGTTTCTTAGCCAAAACCAAATGTTTTTGGTAACTAATGCTTTATAATATAATTTTGGATCTGGTATAGCTAGGCCACCTTCATTTGATTTTTTTTTTTCATTAATTCCCTTGAAATTCTTGACCTTTTTTTTTCCATATAAACTTTATTGTTATTTTTTCTAGGTCATTAAAATAGTTTTTTTGGGAGTCTGATTGGTGCAGTGCTTAATAAGTAGATTAGTTTAGGTAGTATTGTCATCTTTATTATATTTGCTCACCCAATTCAAAAGCATTTAATATTTTTCCAATTGGTTAGATCCGATTTTATTTGTGTGGAAAGAGTTTTGTAAGTTTGCTCATATACTTTCTGATTTTCCCTTGGCAGATAGATTCCTAAATATTTTATACTGTTAGTAGTTTCTTTAAATGGAATTTCTCTTTGTAACTCTTAACTGTTGGATTTTGTTAGTGATATATAAGAATGCTGATAACTTATGTGGGTTTATTTTGTATCTTGCAACTTTGCTAAAGGTGTGGATTATTTCTAATAACTTTTTAGTAGAATCTCTGGGATTCTCTAAGTATACCATCATATCATCAGCAAAGAATGATAATTTGGTTTCCTCATTACCTACTCTAATTCCTTTAATTTCTTTCTCAGCTCTTATTGCCAAAGTTAGCATTTTGAATACAATATTGAATAGTAATGGTGATAGAGGGCATCCTTGTTTCACTCCTGATCTTATTGAGAATGATTCCAGTTTATCTCCATTACATATGATGCTTACTGGTGGTTTTAAATAGATTCAACTGATTGTTTTAAGGAAAAGACCATTTATTCCTGTACTCTCAAGTGTTTTTAATAGGAATGAATGTTGAATTTTTCAAATAGTTTTTCAGGATCTATTGAGATGATCATATGATTTTTGTTAATTTGGTTATTAATTCAGTCAATTATACCAATAGTTTTCCTAATATTGAACCAGCCCTGCATTCCTGGTATAAATCCTACTTGATCATGGTGTATTATGCTGGGGATTATTTTCTTAGTCTTTTTGCTAATATTTTGTTGTAGATTTTAGCATCAATATTCATTAGTGAGATTGGTCTATAATTTTTTTTCTCTATTTTCAGTCGACCTGGTTTAGGTATCAGTACCATGTCTGTGTCATAAAAGGAATTTGGTAGGACTCCTTCATTCACTATTTTTTCAAATAGTTTGTATAGCATTGGGGCTAATTGTTCTTTAAATGTTTGGTAGAATTGACAAGTAAATCCTTCTGGTCCCCGGGGATTTTTTCTTAGGGAGTTGATTAATAACTTGTTCTATTTCGTTTTCTGAAAAGGGACTATTTAAGCAATTTAATTCCTCCTGAAATCTGGGAAGCCTATATTTTTGGAGGTAGTCATCCATTTCATTTAGATTATCAAATTTAGTGGCATAAAGTTGGGCAAAGTAACTCCTTATTATTTCTCTAATTTCCTCTTCATTGGTGTAAAGTTCTCCCCTTTCATTTTTAAGACTAATAATTTGATTTTCCTTTCTCCTTTTGCTAATCAGATTTACCAAAATTTTGTTACTGAAATATAAGAATGCTGATGACTTATGTCATCTCTTAGTTTTATTTATTAGTTCAATAGTTTTTTTTCTTTCAATATTATTAATTTCTCTTTTTAATTTTACAATTTCAAGTTTAGTATTTGATTGTGGGTTTTTAATTTGGTCTTTTCTAGCTTTTTAAGTTGCAAGCCCAATTCACTGATCTTTTCTTTCTCTATTTTATTCAAGTAGGCCTCTAAGGATATAAAATTTCCTCTTATTACCACGTTGGCTGCATCCCACAAATTTTGGTATGGTGTTGTATTGTTGTCATTATCTTGAATGAAATTATTGATTTTGTGTATAATTTTCTGTTCCACCCAATCATTCTTTAGGATGAGATTATTTAGTTTTCAATTACTTTTT
This sequence comes from Sarcophilus harrisii, assembly GCF_902635505.1. Lineage (NCBI taxonomy): Eukaryota > Metazoa > Chordata > Mammalia > Dasyuromorphia > Dasyuridae > Sarcophilus > Sarcophilus harrisii. The sequence continues at coordinate 534,881,615 of NC_045427.1, read as the reverse complement.
GGTCTATTTACCCCTAACTTTTTGTTGAATATAGTTGTTATTGCATCATAATCTGAAAAGACATTTACTATTTTTGCCTTCCTGCATTTAATTTTGAAGTCTTTATGTCCTAATATATGGTCAATTTTTGTATAGGACCATAAACTGCTGAAAGGAAAGTATATTCCTTTGGGTCACCATTCAGTTTTCTCCAAAGATCTATCATACCTAATTTTTCTAATATGCTATTTAGTTCTTTAATTTCTTTCTTATTTGTACTGTGGCTTGATTTATGTAATTCTGAGAGTGCAAGGTTGAGATCTCCCACTATTATAGTTTTGCTGTCTATTTCTTCTTGCAACTCTCTTAACTTCTCCTTTAGGAAGTTAGATGCTATACCACTTGGTGCATATATGTTTAGTATTGATATAGTTTCATTGTCTATGATATCCTTTAGCAAGATAGTTTCCTTCCTCATCTCTTTTAATCAGATCAATTTTTGCTTTTGCTTGATCTGAGATAAGGATGGCTACCCCTGCTTTTTTACTTCACCTGAGGCATTATAGATTCTGCTCCAGCCTTTTACCTTTATTCTGTATGTATCTCCCTGCTTTAAATGTGTTTCCTATAAACAACATAGTGTAGGGTTCTGGCTTTTGATCCAGTCTGCTATCCACCTTCGCTTTATGGGAGAGTTTATCCCATTCATATTTACATTAAAATTACTAATTCTGTTTTCCAGCCATCTTATTATCCACAGATTACATTTTACTTTTCTTGCCTCCCCCCCAATCCTTTTTCCTTGTAATCAATGTATGGGCCCCACTTGTGTCATATCACTCACCCTATTTAGAATCCCTCCCTCACCCCTTTGAATCTCTTCCCTTTTCTTATACCCTTGCCTTATTATTATTTTTCCTTTTTGCTTTTCACCTCCACTTTTTAAAAGGAGGTTTGAGTAAATTCTCTGTAAAACAAATATGTCAATTATTTTCTCTTTGACCCAATTCTGATGAGAGTAAGATTCACACAGTGTTTCTTCCCCTCTCTAAATTCCCTAAGATATAATAGGTTTCCTTTGCCTTATTGTGGGATATAGTTTCCCTCTTTTTCTCCCCCCTTTCCCCTTTTTCTGACACTATCCCTTTTCCATTTCTACTTCCCTTTTTATGTTATATCAGTAAAATCAAATTATACATGTAGTCTGTATGTATATCCACAACAGAAATACAATTCTCAAGAGTTCCTTTTACTTTTTTCTGCTTCTCGTGAGTCTTATGATTGGAGATCAAATTTTTTTGTTTACATCTGCTTTTTCCTTAGAAACAATTGGAATTCCTGTTTCATTAAATGTCCACCTTCTTCCACGGAAGAAAATACTCAGCTTGTCTGGGTATTTTATTCTTGGCTGCATTCCAGGTTCTTTTGCCTTTTGGAATATCAGATTCCAGGCCCTTAAATCCTTTAATGTGGAAGCAGCCAGATCTTGAGTGATACTTATTGTGGCATCTCGGTATTTGAATTGTTTTTTTTTTTTTTTTTTGTGGATTTTTTATTTAAATTTTTTCCCACTTATTTTTGGGATTTTTTCACACTTCCCTTTTTTTTTTTTTTTAATAAATTTTAATACAGGGAAATTTTTGTTCATTAAAAGAAAAAATTGGGATTTTTTTTGAGAAGGAAATCAAATTTTTAGTTTTTTTTTTTAAAAAAATTTAATACAAATGAAATTTCTTTAAAAAAAGCAAAGTGGATTTAGTGACAAAATGGGTTTTTTAAAATATAAAGGGGGAAACCCCCAAAGCAGGGATTCGGTAAAAGGTTTATTTTGGAAAATTTTTCCCAGGGAAGTTCAAAAATCGGGGAATTTTTTTTAATAAAAATTTTTAAGAAAAGGTAAAAGAAACTTAATGCTAAATTTACTTGACAATAATTCAATTTCTTTTATATTTCCAAATAATTTACTCTAAATTTAAAGGGAAAATTAAGGATTCAGAAAATACAACCTTTAATGGGAAATTCGGGATTCAAATTTGGGGAAAATCCCCAAAACAAATAAGTATTTTATTTTATTTTTTTTTTAATACCTTTTTTACAGATAATACAGGGTAACTTTACAATTAATTGCCAAACCTCTTGTTAATTTTCACCTCTTAACTTTACCCCTCCCTAATGGGGATAAGTAGATTTAAATATTTAAAATATAAATTAGATAAAATAAGTATACCTGACCAAAATTTATTTTTGCTGTACAAAAAAAATAGACTCTGATATTTACAATTTTTGAAGGAAATCAAAATGCGGTGTGCAAAATTAATTGGAATTCAATTAATGGTTTTTAGTCATCTCCCATTCTTTTCTGGGCATGTGGTTCAGTTCATTACTGCTCCATTAGAAATGATTTGGTTGCTCGTTGCTGAGGATGGCCATCCATCAAATGGTCATCATCAGTATTGTTGTTAAGTATATAATGACTCCTGGTCCTGCTCATTTCCTCCAGCATCAGTTTTAAGTCTCTCAGGCCTTCTGAAATCATCCTGTTGGTCATTTCACAGAACAGTAATATTCCATAATTTTCATACCACAATTTATTCCCTTTCCCAACTAATGGACATCCATTCAGTTTCCAGTTTCTAGCCAACAAAAGGGCTAAAACATTCGGAATACAGGTCCCTTTCCTTCTTTATAATCTCGGGATTTCCGGTAACCTGCTGGATCAAATATGCAAGTTTGATAACTTTTTTAATAGTTCAAACTACTCCCAAAATGGTTGGATTCTTCCAACTCCACCAACAATGAATCAATGTCCCAGTTTTCCCCATCCCCTCAACAATCATCATTTTTTTTTCCTGATTTGGTCTACAGGTGTTAGTGGTATCTTGAAGTTGTCTTAATTTGCTTTCTCTGATTAATAATGACTTGGACTTTTTTCATTGACTGAAATGGTTTCAATTTCTTCATCTAGGAATTGTTTTCATATCCTTTGACCATTTTCAATTGGAGAATGGCGATTTTTATAAATTAAGTTAATTTATATATTTTGGAAATGAGGCCTTTATCAGAACCTTTGACTGTAAAATATTTTCCCAGTTTATTGCTTCCTTCTAATCTTGTCTCTTAGTTTTGTTTGTACAAAACTTTTTCAGTTTGGTATAATCAAATTTTCTATTTTTGTGATCATTGATCTCTGTTCCGTCATAAAGACCTTCCCCTTCCACAGGTCTGGAGGTAAACTATCCTATTTCCTCTAATTTATTAATAATTTTTTTACCTAGGTTTGAACCCATTTTGTTTTATCTTGGGTACCCGGGTTAAGTATGGACAATCTAGTTTCTGCCATATTAGTTTCCAATTTTGTTTTTTATCAAACAGTAAGTTCATCCAAAAGTGGGATCTTTGGGTTTCAAAGATAGGTTCTTTTTGTTGACTGTTTTCCGAACCTAATTTCACTGTCAACTAATCTTTCTTGCCAATACCAAATGTTTTAAACTGCTCTATAATTAATTTTAGATCTGTAAGCTAAGCCACCATCATTTGATTTTTTTCATTACCCTTGGGTTCTTGACCTTTGTTTTCCATATAATTTGTTTTATTTTTCTGGTCATTAAAAAGTTTTTGGGAGTCTGATTGGTTGCGAAATAAATAGATTAGTTTGGTAAATTTTCATCTTTATTTATATTTGCTCCCCTATCCAAGGCATTTTTTTTCAATTAACCAGACAATTTTTGGGAAAAAATGGTCGTTTTTCATAAAGTTTTGATTTTTTGGCAGATGATTCCTAAAATTTTTATTATCAGTGTTACTTTAAATGGAATTTTTCTTTGTAACTCGCTTTGGATTTTTTAGTGATATATAAAAGCTGATGACTTAGGGGTTTTTTTATAAAAAACTTTGCTAAAGTTGTGGTTATTTCTAATAACTTTTTTGGAATTCGGGGTTCTCTAAGTATACCATCATTCATCGGGAAATATAATTTGGTTTCCTCATTGTTTTCTTATTCCTTTAATCTCTTCTCAGCTTTTATTCTAGCTAGCGTTTCTTACAATTTAAATAGTAAGGTGTAGTGGGCAAACTTTTTCCTAGATCTTTTGGAATGGTTCGTTTGTCTATTAATATACTTTGGGTGGTTTTAAAAGATGCTGCTGGTTATTTTTAAGGAAAGTCCATTTTTCCTATCCAAGTGTTTTAATAAATGGTGTTGGATTTTATCAAATGCTTTTTCTGCATCTATTGAGATGATCATATGGTTTTAATTTGTTTTTGGCCTTAAAATAGTTTTTCTAATATTGCCAGCCCTCTTTCCTGGTATAAATCCTATTATCTGTGATTATCTGGGAGATTTTCTGTAGTCTTTTGCTAATATCTTATTTAAGATTTTTCAATATTCATTGGGAATTTCTATAATTTTCTTTCTCGTTTTTCAGCCTACCTGGTTTAGGTATCATTTCATGTCTGTCATAGAAAATTTGGTAGGACCCCATTTCCTATTTTTCAAATAATTTATATGCATTAAAAATTGTTCTTTAAATGTTTGGTAAAATTACATTAAATCATCGGTCCTGGGGTTTTTTCTTAGGGAGTTGTTTAATTGCCGTTCTATTTCTTTTAAATGGGACTATTCAAAAATTTCTTCCTCCTCTTTAGTCTGGGAAGTCTTATTTTTGGGAATCATCCATTTCATTAGTTATCAAATTTATTAAAAAGGTTGGCAAAATAATTTATTATTTTCAATTTCCTCTTCATTGGGGAAAGTTCTCCTTTTAATTTTAAGACTACAACATTTTCCTCCCTTTTTCTAATCAGATTTAAAACATCTATTTTATTGGCTTTTCGAAAACTCTTGTTTTATTAAAGTTCAATGTTTTTTTTCTTTCAATTTTTAATTTTCCTTTTAATTTTAAATTTAATTTAGTTTTGATTGGGGTTTTTAAGGTTTTTTTAAGTTTTTTTTTTCCCAATTTTAATCTTTTCTTTTCCCTGTTTTTATTCAAAAAACTCTGGAATAAAATTTCTCTTATTCCCTTTACATCCCACAAATTTTGGTATGATGTCTCATCATTTCATTATCTTTAAAAATTATTAAAATTTATTATAATTTCTTTCCCCAATCATTTTTAAGATGAGATTGTTTTAGTTTCAATTACTTTTGGTCTATTTCCCCCTAATTTTTTTAATGTAGTTTTATTGCATCGATTGAAAAGAAACATTTTTCTTTCTTCATTTAATTTGAGGTCTTTATGTCCTAAATATGGTCAATTTTGAATAGGTTCCATGAACTGCTGAAAAGGATATTCCTTTCTATCTCCATTCAATTTTCTCCAAGATCCAACTACCTAATTTTCTTTTCATTTCTTCTTTAATTCCTTATTTGTTTTGGTTTGATTTGTCTAATTCTGGGTGCAAGGTTGGATCTCCATATTACAGTTTGTTGTCTACTTCTTGCAACCTCTTTTCCTTTAGGAATTGGATCCTACTTGGGTATATATGTTTAATTGATATTGTTGTTGTTTATGCCCTTTTGGGATGTAGTTTCCTTCCTTTTCTTTTAATTAGATCAATTTTTTCTTGATCTGAATGGATGGCCCCTTTTTGACTTCACCTAACATAAAGATTTTCTCCAGCCTTTTACCTTTACTCTATATGTATCCCCCTGTTAAAATTGTTTCTTTAAACAAATATTGTAGGGTTGACTTTTGATCCAGTCTGTTCCTCCTCTTTTGGGAAATTCATCCCATTCCATTTCGGTTAAATTATAAATTGTATTTTTTGCCATCCTAATAACCCCAGATTGTCTTTACTTTTTTGCCTCCCCAACCCTTTTCCCCCTTTTAAACTTATGTACCCTCTTGTAAACCATGTACCCTCTTTATAATCCCTCCCCCCCTTTGAGTCTTTCCCCATTCCTTCCCATTCTCTTTTTCTTTCCTTTTCCTCTCCCCGTTTTAAGAGGGGAACTTAAAACAAATGTCAATTTTTTTCTTTACCAACCTAGGGTAAGATTCCCAAAATTTCCTCCCCCCTCTAAATTCCTCAGATATGATAAGTTTCCTTTGCCTCTTTGTGGGATTGGTTTCCCTTTTATCCCTCCTTCCCACCTTATTCTCCATCATCCTTTCCATTCTACCCCTTTTATGTTATAAAGTAATCAAATTAAATGTATTCTTTTGTATATCCACAACGAAATTTCTCAAAAGTTATTTTACCTTTTCTGCATCTCTTGGGTTCTGGTTGGAGATCAATTTTGTTTAGTTCTGGTTTTTTTCTTCAGAAAAAATGGAATTCTTTGTTTCATTAAATTCCATCTTCTTCCCTGGAAGAAAAGCTAACAGCTGGGTAGTTTATTCTTCGATCTCAAGTTCTTGTGCCTTTTGGAATATCATATTCGGCCCCTCCTTTCCTTTAATTAGGGCAGCCAGATCTTGGGTGATTTATTGTACCTGTATTTAAAGTTTTTTTTGGCTTTGAAAATTTTTTCCTTAATCTGATAGTTTAAATCTTACAATATTCTGGGGTTTTATTTGGGTTTCTTTCAGAAGGTGTTGATGATTCCTTTTTTCCTTCTGATTCTTTACATCTGGGCAGTTCTCTTTGATGATTTCTGTAAAATATATCGGGCTCTTTTTTTTATCATAGTTTTCGGAAATAAAATCCTCAGATTATCTTTCCCCTAGATCTTTTTCCGTCTTCTTTTCCAAGTGATAATTCATTTTTTTCAGTTTGTCAATTTTGGGGTTTTGTTACTGATCTTGCTTTCAATGAATCATTGTTTCCATTTTTGTTCAATTTTTTTTTTTTTGTTTTTTTATTTTTCGGATATTCATGGTTTTAAATGATTGTCTTAATTTTCCCTTTCCCCCCTTTAAATTTTTTTTAAATATTTTTTTTAATCAAATAAATTACTACCAAAATTTTTTGCTTTTAAAAGTCCTAAATTTTGTAAATTCTTTATTTTCATAAATTTTAGGTTCTGAATTTTTATTTCCATTTTTTCGGGTTGTGTTCAGTTCTTCCCCATTTAAAATTTTTTAACTCTTGCTAATGGCCTGACCATCGAAGGCATCATCATTTGTTTTGAATAATTTGTTCCTGGCCTCTCTTTCCTACAATTTTTAAGTTTTAGCCTTTTGGGGTCTCCGGGTATTTCTTAACAGAAATTAAATTCCAAATTTTCAAAAAATTTTTCCCTTCTCAACGAGGACATCCTTCAGTTTCAGTTTAGACTAAAAAGGGCTGCCATAAACATTGTGCATCAGGCCCCCCTTCTTTATAATCCTTTGGGATCAACCCAACCGCTGGATCAAAATTGCCCGTTTGTTTTTGAGCAATTCCCCTAAAAGGTTGGTTCGCCCAACCCCACCCAATGAACAATGTCCCCATTTCCCATCCCTCCCAAAGCTCTTATTTTCTTCATCTTAAATCTTACAGGTTTTTATGGTACTTAATTTCTTAATTTTGCATTTCCCGATTAATAATCTTGGGACCTTCTTTTCCAATTCACAGATCCTACTTTCTAGTGAATTCTTTATTTTTTCCAATTCACAATTCTTAGTTTCCTGAGATTTTTTTACTTTTTCCAATTCGTATTTCAGGAAGTTGTTGCTCTCTTGTAAGGCTTCTCTTTCCTTTCCCCATTTATCTTCTAACTCTCTTTTGAGACTTTTAATGGTCTCTTCTATGAGAGCATCATGTAAAGAGGACAGTCTGATGCATTTTTGCTGTTTGAGGTCTCTTCAGGTTTGCTGACCTGCTCTTTTTCTGCCTAGATGCTGTCAATCTTTTTTTATTCTTTTTATTCATGTTTTAAAGCCTTTAGGGTAGGTCTCCTAGGCAAGGGGATTACCAGCTTCCTCTGCAGAGCAGGGAAAGATGTAAACAGATTTCCGGCTCCGAGGTATGGGAGTGTTCTGAGTGAGAATTTTCCCTTCTCCCAACAGGAAGTGGATTCATCACTGGCCAAGCTATCAAACTGCTTAGTAGGGCTAAGTGGGTTACCGGTTGCCTGAGGCTAGAGACTAAGGGTTGAAAGTGTCACTGCCCCAGGCCGGAGCCTCTTGTGGGACTGTGAGTATTAGCAGCTGACCGCAGACCTCAGACTGCAGACCGCAGACTGCAGACTGCAGACTGCCCCGAACTCTGCCCCAGTGTCTCTGCCCAATGCAAATCGGCCCTGGAAAAGCTCTATGGCCCCAAGCCGAAGTCCCCACTGCTCAGATTGGAGGCTAACCTGGGCTGGGTCCTACTGCCATGCACGATCACAGCTGCCCCAAGGAAAAGCCCTGTACTTCGGGTTGGGGCTGCGAGCTCTTGCTGAGATCTGTGCTTTCACGTTCGGTTTGAGGCTGTCCTCAGAACTTAATTTCTCTCCCCATCTGTGCTGATCTCCCCCCTGGCCCCGGAACCAACCTTTTTTGGCGAGACTGCAGATTTTCTTTGGCCGGTGAGTTGTTCTACTTCTTATCTTTACAAATTGTAGCAGTTAAGACTATTTTTGAGGCTCGATATAATATTGATAAAGAGGGTAAGAGAAGAGCTTAGAAAGTCGCGTGTGTCTTCTCCGCCATCTTGGTTCCGCCCCCCTAAGATATAAATTAAAGAGGTAAATAGAATATTATAAAAATTACGTATGTTAGATCTTTGGAGAAACCTGAATGGTGACAGAAAGGACTACACTTTCTTCTTAGCAGTTCATGGAATCTATACAAAATATTGACCATATATTAGGACATAAAGACCTCAAAATTAAGTGCAGGAAGGCAGACATAGTAAATACTTTCTTTTCAGATCACAATGAAATAAAAACTACATTCAACAAAAAGTTAGGGGTAAATAGACCAAAAGTAATAGGAAACTAAATAATTTCATACTAAAGAATGATTGGGTGAAACAGCAAATTATATACACAATTAATAATTTCACTCAAGATAATGACAATGATGAGACATCACACCAAAATTTGTGGGATGCAGCCAAGGTGGTAATAAGGGGAAATTTTATACCTTTAGAGACTTACTTAAATAAAATAGAGAAAGAGAACATCAATGAATTGGGCTTGCAACTTAAAAAGCTAGAAAAAGGCCAAATTAAAAACCCCCAATCAAATACTAAACTTGGAATTGTAAAATTAAAAGGAGAAATTAATAATATTGAAAGTAAAAAAAAAAACCTATTGAACTAATAAATAAAACTAAGAGTTGGTTTTTTGAAAAAGCCAATAAAATAGATAAACCTTTAGTAAATCTGATTAGAAAAAGGAAAGAGGAAAATCACCTTATTAGTCTTAAAAATGAAAAATGGAGAACTTTCCAGCAAATGAAGAGGAAATTAGAACAATAATAAGGAGTTACTTTGCCCAACTTTATGCCAATAAATTTGATAATCTAAGTGAAATGGATGGCTACTTCCAGAAATATAGGCTTCCCAGATTAAATGAGGAGGAAGTAAATTGATTAAATTGTTCCATCTCAGAAAAAGAAGTAGAAAAAAATATTAAATCAACTTCCAAAGAAAAAAATCCCCAGGACTAGATGGATTTACATGTGAATTCTACCAAACATTTAAAGAACAATTAGCCCTAATGCTATATAAACTATTTGAAAAAATAGGAAATGAAGGAGTCCTACCAAATTCTTTTTATGCCATAGACATGATACTAATACCTAAACCAGGTAGGTTGAAAACAGAGAAAGAAAATTATAGATCAATTAATATTAATGCTAAAATCTTAAACAAGACATTAGCAAAAAGACTACAGAAAATCATCTCCAGCTTAATAAACCATGATGAAGTCGGATTTATACCAGGAATGCAGGGCTGATTCAAAATTAGGAAAACTATTAATATAATTGAACATATTAATAACCAAATTAACAAAAAAAAAATATGATCATCTCACTGGATGCAGAAAAAGCATTTGATAAAGTCCAACATCCATTCCTATTAAAAACACTTGAAAGTATAGGAATGAAACTTAAAATAATGAGTAGAATCTATCTAAAACCACCAGTAAGCATGATATGTAATGGGGATAAACTGGAACCATTCCCAATAAGATCAGCAGTGAAACAAGTTTTCCCTCTATCACCATTACTATTCAATATTGTATTCGAAATGCTAACTTTGGCAATAAGAGTTGAATTAGAGTAGGTAATGAGGAAACCAAATTATCACTCTTTGCTAATGATATGGTGGTATACTTAGAGGACACCAGAGATTCTACTAAAAAGCTATTAGAAATTATCCACTTTTTAGCAAAGTTGTAGGATTACAAAATAAACCCACATAAATCATCAGAATTTTTCTATATCACTAACAAAATCCAACAGTTAGAGTTACAAAGAGGACTTCCATTTAAAGTAAGTACTGACAGTATAAAATATTTTAGTGTCTTTTGCAGAAGGTGTTCAATGAATTCTTTCAACGCCTATTTTACCTTTCAGTTCCATTACTTCTAGGCAGTTCTCTTTGATGGTTTCCTGTATAATAGTATCTAGGGTCTTTTTTTCCTGAAAATTTTTGGGTAGTCCAATGATCCTCAGGTTCTCTCTCCTAGATCTATTTTCCAGGTCTGTAGTTTTTCCAAGTAAATATTTGTCATTTTTTTCCAATCTGTCATTTTTTTAGTTTTGCTTGACTGATTCTTGATGTCTCAATGAATTAGTCATTTCTATTTGTTCAGGTCTGATTTTTAGTGAGTTATTTTCTTCATTAGCTTTTTTTCCTTCTTTTTTATATGTCCAATGGAGTTTTTAAATGAGTTGTTTTGCTCTATGGAATTTTTTTTCCATTTCACTAATTTTTTTTTTTTTTTTTTTTTTTTTTTTAGTGAATTATTTTCTTTTTCCAATTCACAAATTCTGGGTCCCTGCACTTCTTGGGAGTTTTTTACTTTTTCCAATTCACTTTCAGGAAGTTGTTGCTCTCTTGCATAGCTTCTCTTTTCTTTTCCCATTTTTCTTCTAGTTCTCTTTTACAGTTTCTAATAGTGTCTTTTAGGAGAGCCTTTTATATTGGGGACCAATAATTGTTGAAGACTGTCTGCTATTAGTCTCCTTGGGGTTGAAAAGCTGCTCTCTTTCTTTATAGAAGCTATGGATCGTCCTTTTGATGTTTTTACTCATTTTTAAAGCCTGTAGGATCTGCCTAAAGGGCCAGGAGGGTACCAGCTTCCTCTACAGAGGAGTGATTAGTGTATGCATAGTAGCTGTCCCACCAACCAGCTACAAAGAGCAGCGAGTTATGGAGTGCTCTGGAAAAGAGTTCCTCACCTAGAAGTAACTTAGGCCTGCAGGGCCCAGCTGGGAAAGTGCCCTGCAAAGAACCCTGCTGTTTGAGTTAACAACTGCCCTGAGGCTAGACGCTGAGCACTGAAAGTTTCACAGTCCTAGGACTGTGGGTATTAGCGGCTGAGCAGTGAGGAGCCCTGAAGGGATTGGAAGTGTCCCTGCTCAGGGAAGCAGTCTTGATGTGGAAGTTCTATTGCCCCAGGCTGTGACCCCCTGCTGTGCATATTTGTAACTACTCCCCCCCACCAAAGCCCTATATTGCAGGATGTAGCTGCATGGCTGTGTTATGTGTCTGCCTGAGTCACTTCCAGGTTTGAATGGTTAAAGCCAGATCTTGTTAGGTTCTGGCATTTTTTAGAGTACCCTTTGTTTTAGGCTTCAGTTTCTCTGCCAGTTTACTGCTTTGTAATCAAAGCAGAGCATTTAGCCTATAGAAGAGTCTTCTCTATAACTTCTCTAGCCACAGAGGTCACCCCGCCCCTGGTTTGCTCAGAATGGTAATCTCTCCCTGCCTGCACTTCTCTGTTCCTGGCCCCTCAGGACAAACCTTTCCTGGTGATCTTCCAGATTCTCTTCAGCTGGTAAATTGTGTGCTTCTAATCTTCATGGGTTTTACCAGGCAACGGCTATTTTTGAGGCTGAATTTATAGTTGGTTGTGAGGGGATGAGAGGAGCTTAGAAAGTCACGTGTGCCTTTTCCACCATCTTGGCTCTGCCCCCCCAAGAACAATAGTATAAAATATTTAGGAGTCTATCTGCCAAGGGAAAACCAGAAACTATATGAGCAAAACTACAAAACTCTTTCCATGCAAATAAAGTCAGATCTAACCAATTGGAAAAATATCAAATGCTCTTGGATTGGGCAAGCAAATATAATAAAGATGAAAATACTACCTAAACTAATCTATTTATTTAGCGCTATACCAATCAGACTCCCAAAAAACTATTTTAATGACCTAGAAAAAATAACAACAAAGTTCATATGGAAAAACAAAAGGTCAAGAATTTCAAGAGAATTAATGAAAAAAAAATCAAATGAAAGGGGCCTAGCTGTACCAGATCTAAAATTATATTATAATGCAGCAGTTACCAATACCATTTGGTATTGGCTAAGAAACAGATTAGTTGATCAGTGAAATGGGTTAGGTTTAACGGACAAAATAGCCAATAACTTTAATAATCTAGTGTTTGACAAACCCAAAGACCCCAGGTTTTAGGATAAGAATTCATTGTTTGACAAAAGCTACTGGGAAAATTGGAAATTAATATGGCAGAAACTAGGCATTGACCCACACTTAACACCATACACCAAGATACGGTCAAAATGGGTCCATGACCTAGGCATAAAGAATAAGATTATAAATAAATCAGACCAGCATAACATAGGTTACCTCTCAGGCCTGTGGAAGAGGAAAGAAGTTATGATCAAAGAAGAACTAGAGATCATTATTGATCACAAAGTAGAAAATTTTGATTATATTAAACTGAAAAGTTTTGTACAAACAAAACTAATGCAGACAAGATTAGAAAGGAAGCAATAAACTGGGAAAACATTTTTACAGTCAAAGCTTCTGATATTTTATCCATGTAGGTTTCATATGAATCTCTATCTTTATGTCACAGATCTCTCTTTCTGACTTTAGTTGTCTTGGGCTGAAAGAATGATTTATTCTGACTTTTTGTCAGTTCTTCCACTCCAGAATTTAATTTCACACAGGATTTTAGAGCTATTTGAAGGAGAATGTTCATAGGGCTCAACTGAAAAGTTTTTCTACTCCACTCTTTTGGTTTCACTACTAGCAGCCCACATATTAAACAGTAAGTAATGTTCCAGTCAGAATCACAGGAAATTTCACCTTCCAAAAGAAATATAAAGAAGAAAAATGAAGAAAAAGAAGAATGATAAAGAAGAACAAGAAGATTACTTTAAAAAGTTAACCAACTAGAAAAGCAAATATAGTCTTAAAAAAAGAAAGTAATTCTTTGCAAATTAGATTTAGGCAAAGGGAAGACAGAGAAGCTATAAGAGAGCATAAAAAATAAAACAAAATATTAAGAATGAAAAATAGAACAGAATGTGAAACAAATTATAAGTAAAATGACAAATCTGGAGAACAGATCAAGAAGAAAATATACAAGCATAATTGGACCACCTAAAAGCTATGCTCCCTTAAAAAAAGAACCTTGACACAATAATTCAAAACATAATACAAGAAAATTTTCCTGGAGTGATAGAACATGAGGAGAAAGTACAAACAGAAAAAAAAATTTCAGTGCTTACCACCTCAAAGAGATACTACAAGGATCATACATATGAATATTATTAACAGATTTTGAAATTGTATGATCAAAGAGAAAATTTTAGAAGACACAAACAAACAAAAAAACCAGCTCACATATGCTGGAGCTGCAATTAGAATTGTACAGGATTTATCAGCAGCCACAATAAGAATGCAAATCCCAGAATAATATATAGTAGCAATGAAAAGTTCCAGACCTATGGCCAAAAATATATTCAGCAAAATTAAACATAATACTCAATGGAAAAAAAAAAACCAGCTATTCAACAAACTTTGTCTCAACCAATCCCTAACTTAATGGAAAATTTAACATATAAGAGCCAATATTCAAAATTTATTTCAAAGAACACAACATGGACAAATCATTTGTTTTTTTTACATGGAAATGTATACCATATATTTAAGTTTGACACCAGTAATTGAGTAGCTCAAAAGAAAGATTAGTGTAGAGTTGAGCATTATCTGATTCTGAAAAGCAAAAGTGTCTAAGAAAAGGTAAAAATAGTAATTATTTTATATGAATGACTTGCAGAAGAAGAACCAACAAAGGCATTAGAGGGGGGAGGAGGGCTGGCAGTTCTGAAAACCTATTTGTATTGAGAATGGGTTAAATAGAGAAAAAAATTATATACATATATATGAATATATATACATGCATACATACATACATACTGCTATAATAATATTATTTAGATCCATATTTACATATGTATATATATCCAAATATATGTGTGCATATGCATGCTTAATTAGAGCCTGCTTGGGGGAGGTGAGGGGGATGAAAGAGGAAAAAAAGAAAAAAGTTCACAGCAGAGAACAAAAGAATAACTAACTACAGGGGAGAAAAGAAACAATGGACATTCATGAATACAATTTCTTCCATTATTACATATGCTTTCTTGAAATGGAAATTCATTGTTATATATTTTGAATCCTAGCTGATATTCTACTGATGTTCTATAATTAAAAAGGACAAGACTCAGATGAAGCTGATGAAGTTATACATTAAGATTATTTTCTGCAATTAGTCAACTAATAAAAACATGTAGAGATGAGGCTGAGAACATTAGGCTAACATTTTTCAATCATTTGTATATTTAAAGTTTCTAAATAGTATTTTGAAACTGCGATTTTTTTGCCCAGAAAGTAAATTCTTGCATTAGAGGTGTTAGAATTATTTTGTCTTACTAGTGAATGGGAATAGTTACAACTTTTAAATATCAACACAGTTGTTTTTAAAGGAGTCATGATTAAGTCTCTCTATTTTTGTACATTCTGACACCTTTGGAGATGTCCTTAAAAGGAAAGGCAAAGTTTAGGCAAGTCATGGTGATTTAATTCCTGTATATTATCTAAACATCAAAGGTATGTCATGGTATCTTATCCAATATACAAAGGGTTTAGAAGAAATCTGTGTCCCAAGCGTGGATAGATATAATCTTGCTGAACATCCCAAAGTTCTGCTTAGACTGTAGATACATGGAGGGATTTCTATCTCCAAAACTATCAGTTTTAGTTCTTTCATCAAGAGTGGATTTCCATTAATTTAATATTACTTTCCTGTTTTCTCAACATGTCAAAGACTTGAACACATTGGATTTTCCCCAAAACCTTTGGTTTTGAGACCTCTAAAAAGATGCATTTGCAGGCCCAGTTATCACAAAACCTATCCCATTGGCAGAAAAGAAATTTGGGCAGCTTCATAGCACATAAACCTACACTAACTATATATTATTTTTAACATGTCAAAAATACACATTTACAGACTGGTCCTTTTCATCTTAATTTTGAACAGTTGCTGCTCCAATTAAATTCTACCACCTAGCATTTTCAAACAGCTCTTAGTTGTTTCAGCAAACTCTTTTAATGGACAGCTGTTTTTGACAGCTCCTCCTGATTTGCCAGTGCTGTGTCATCTGCCAGAGCAAGAGGACCCATTTTATATTCTGCTGCTGGCACTGAGGGGATATGCAAATGTACACATGAATCAGTTGTCACCAACTCAGACACAGTGTGGTGAGATGATCAGAATGTGTTGGGAGTTTAGTTGGCTTAAAGTGGAAGGGGGGAAAACAGCTTAGATTTCTTGAAGTGATTTTTTTTTTATTTCAAGTGTCTCCAGTTTATTTTCACTTTGTGATGCTTGTTAGATTTTGGTTCAGGGTAATACAATCTGCTCCTCACAATTCACCTACTGAAATTCATAAGTTTCAGAAATTACTGCAACATTTCAGGTAAACACAGTTAGAACTTGAGCCATACAAATAGAATATTAGATTAACTGAACTTTTCAGAAATGTTTGCATCCAAGTGAGTAAACCTCCATTCTCTATGAGTAAATTCTTGAGAAAAGTTTGTTTGTTATATATTCTAAGGTATTCTGGTAAATAGGATATCTCAGACACTGAGTGTCTCTACTTGTCATGCACAAGAGGAGAAAGCTAAAAAGAGAAAAATATTTGGTGATTTTTTTATTCTACTATTTTGCACCCTTTGCTTTGCTGAGATGTTAATGTTTTGAGAAATGTATCACAAGCTCCCCAGTGCTATAGATTTGAGATCATTCTAAATTGTCTAGGCATCTTTGATAATTGTAGTATTGTGGATGGTTAGGTGATGCTGAATGGGCTTTGTAATGTAATAATTCATAGTTTTGAAGTTAGGAGTATAGAGATCTAATTTTATCTCCTCATTTGAAGGATAAAGAAATTGAGGTACAGAGATACTATATGGCATTCCCAAGTTCTCATAGCATAAGACATTGTAGAGATGGGAGGAGGCAACTGGGACTTGGACTCAGGCTTAGAGAGTACAAAACAATCATTTAAAGAAGTCTTCCAAGGCAGTCATCTCTATTATTCCATCATATTGCCCTATAGGAACCATCCCTCTTACCTCATCCTATTGGGTCTTTTTGTATTTTGTCTTACCCCCCATTAGACTGTAAGCTCTTAGAGGTCAGGGGCTTTCTTTTTTCATATTTATATTTCAAGTATTAGCACAATTTTGGCACATAGTAGTCACTTAATAAATGCTTATTGACTGAGTAAAATATTTTAAGACCCAACATATTCTGTGGCCAAATAGAGTTCTTGGTTGGTCACTCTTCTTTGATGGAAATTTGGAGAACACTCAACCCTTCAAACAAAGGGGTTAAAATCTAAGAATGCTAGTCTGGAAGGTTTGGGGAAATAGGATATTCCTTGGGGGAATAAGAAAAACTGAGAGTGAATCTACAGAAATCAAGACTATTTTCATTCACAAAATTGCTACAAGGTCCTTGATATATCAAATAAATAATAATTTTAAAGGGGGAAATAAAGCTGCAATCATTTATATTTTAGAATTACAGATAATGCCAGGATTTTATAGAACAGAATATGAGAAATCTTAGCACTTAATTGAGCTTAATTTGTTGCCCAACTCTCTAAACAATAGTCCCTTCTTTCAAAGGGTTGAGACTGTCTTCAATTTTATTTGTGATATGTGTGCAGTTTAGATTTAGTTGTTTTTCAGTCATGTTCATTTCTTTATGACCTCATTTGGGGTTTTCTTGGCAAAGACACTAGAATGATTTGCCATTTCCTTCTTTGGTTCATTTTTCTAGATGAGAAAACTGAGGCAAAGAGGGTTAAATGAATTGCCCAGGATCATATAGCTAATAAATATCTGGAGCCAAATTTAAATTCACAAAGATAAGTCTCTGACTCCAGACTCAAAGTTCTATCCACTATGTAACCTAGCTGCCTATGTGTGATCCTGGAACAGTCAATAACTTGTACACGAAATAATCTGGAAAATGGAAGCCTTTACTAGATTTCTTCCAGCTGGACAAGTGACTAGAGTTTTGAGCTGGATTCACATTTGCCTTAAACCTTAAATAAAAAGAATGAGGAAGAGTAAACTAATATTTCTTTGAATGCTGAGTATAACAAAACAAAATTAAGAAAATAAATATATTCAGCAGAAATGCAGCATTAGATTTAACAAGATAGAGATAGCCTGAAGAAATTGTATTCTTTCATCTTGAGTTAATCTCTTTCCAGACCACATACTGTTACTCATTCCCAGGGATATACTAACTCCTCCCTTTAAAATAAATTAATAACAGACTGTTTACTGCACCAAACATTTTAGATAAAAAACAGAAATCCCATCTTTTTTTTTTCCAGGCTAGGATGCCCTTTGAAGGCCTCTAGGGAACACCTCAGTCACCTCAAACAATAAGCTGGGTGACCATCTGGAGAGTAAGGAGGAGGTTACATAGTTACCCTTAGCTTCTTTGAAAGCATTAACAATATTTCTGACAGAGCTACAAAATCACAAAATCTGAAAACTGAAAGACATTTCAAGGGTTATCTAAAATAATCTGTACCTAATCATGAAGCCTCTCTATACCATTTTTACCAAGTCATCATTTAGCCTTTCCTCAAACACCTCTAATTACAGGGAACTGACTATTCCTTTATTCAGTCTTGAACTTGAAGCACTTTTGAAAAATTTTAGTAGAAGAGGAAGAAGACAAAAATGTTTATCCTGTTACTTCTTCCAAAAGGGACTATAAAAGTGGGGACTATGTTCTTCAATTTTAATGTTAACTCAGATAAATATGAATCTCCTGAGTGAAACCATCAGTATGATACAAGCATCTTTGCAAGTGTTCTAACTCTGTTTATAGACCAACCACCTTGGAATAGGATGAGTTTTGCTGTTATATCAGTCAAGCATAATGTTTGAGATCCTACAGTATATAATGAGCACTACAGTCTCCACAGTGAATATAATGCTCTCCCAGGAAACTGTGACATTACCTCAAAGAATATTACCAGTCAGAATGAGAAAATGATAGCATTCTGTCTTTCCCACAAGAATAAGTTGTGGTTTTTTCCTTACAACTGAAAATACTATTTACCTGTTATCAAATAACACTCCCAGTTTTCCTCTTTACAATGTTGGTCTGCTATACCTGAGCTGGACTCCTCAGTACAGTTTTAACTAATTGTTATGTAATAGGTAACATACACATAACATGATAACAACATAAAATGAATAATAGCTGCTCAAAATTTATTTTTTGTAATTTTCTCCCATATTCTTTTACTGATTGTTTCCATGGTTTATCTCCAACAGGCACTGTATTCTAAAGAAGTGGATAGTAATTAAGAACCCCTAAATTCCTCACATTTTTAGTGGGAAAAAGTGTGTCACAAGAAATAATCAGACATTAATATATATCAATCTACATCACAAATCTCATTAAATTAGCTTTCCCTCATGCCTTTTCCAAACTACGCTATTACAATCAAGGATACCACTTTTTTAGGTGGCATACTTTTTGTCAGTCATGCTCACAATTTGTTTCATGAACATCTCCTAATTCCTCCTCAATAACACACTAGTCTGGACTATAATAATAACCTTCGAATTGATCTCTCTGCCTCGTCTCTTCCCTCTACAATCTACCTTATACTCAGCTTCCAAATAATTTTAGTAAATCCCAACAGTCTAAACATCCCAATTCAACAAACTCCAGGGGCTTCCTACTGACTCTTTGATAAAATACTATTTTAAATTGTTAATATGTGTATTCTGAGCAAATTTTATGATGTACATACTTATTAGATCAGTAATACATGTATATAATAAGAAAATATATATTGGGGATAAATAGTCAAAGAAATTTTATTGAAAATTATATCTGATCCATGAAATTTGAAGAGTAATAAGCATAATCTTTGCTCCAAAGAAGCTTATGATCTATTCATGGGAAAAACCAACTTCATAGTTTTTTTCCCCAGAAGTTACTAAGTTCCTAAGGAACATGTTTCTAAGTAATTGAAATTGGCATACCTGTCAAAATCCCATTACCAATGAATATCACAACAAATATTTTTTCAAGCCCCATTTAGTTTCCCACTATATAAAAAGAACATTCAGATTAACAAAATTCTAGTACAGCATACAGTGTGTGGTTTTTAATTTGCTCTTAGGGGGATGACAGTGAAATTTGAACCGTAGTATAAAGTAGATTAATACATACTGAGAGGATGCCAAATAGAGAAGTTGAATATTATTAATTACCAGTCTTTCAGGAAGAAGTGAATTTTAATCAAAAGTTTAAAGACATAAATTTTAATTAGGGACCAAATTAAATAAATAATTAAATCTTTTCTTTGGCCTTTTCTACCTGAAGTATGGAAACTAGATAGCTAAGTACATTTTCAACTCTTTACCCTTCCTTACCCAAAAACATTATCACTTGACAAGTTTTTTCCAATCCTATTTCTAAAACGTCTTTCCCATTCCTGCCCTTTACTCCATTCATACAATTCTAGGTCCTCATGACCCCTTATCTTGATCTCCTTATATAAAGCTTCTTATCTATCTTACCAGTCATCTACATACTTGTCAACTTTATTTTTCTGAATCCAAGTTTGACCATGTCATTTCTCTGCTTAAGAAGTTCCAGTGGTTCCTTATTGCCTTTAAGATAAAATAAGAAATCCTCTGATAGGCCTGTAAGTATCTTCAATTGCTAGTTCTAAATGATGAACTACAGACTACTTCACTTCATTCATTTTCTGTTGAAGTCAAACAATACTATTTACAAATCCCCTATCCAATAATCCATATATTGCATCTTTGCATTTTTACAGCCCATTCTCCAAGGAAATCTTAGTCCTTCCAGGTTTCCCCAATTATTAACTCCTACTATTGATCTTTCCTGATTCCCGTCATTAAAAGTATCATTCCCAACTTACAAATACAAGTATTTATCAAATAATCACTTTGTTTTTCTTTTACATATTTCACATTGAGTTCCCTATCATTGTATTATTACCTATTATTACATTAACATTGTGCACCAATAGAAAGTAAACTCCATTACATTTTTTGCATTCTCAGAACTGAGTAGACTGCCTAGAACAGAGAGTGAACTTAACCAATGACTGCTAAATTAAAATTAGAAAATTTGCTCTCTTTCAGCACATATCTAAAGGAGATAACAATTATATACAAACTCATGTAATGAAGTTTATCTATGAGAAGACTTATCTAATCTGAAAATGGGCCATAATAATTCTTATAAGCCCAAAAAAGTCAGAAAGTGGGGAAAAAATTCTTCAACCCTGTATGCCAAATTCCTCAACATAAGAAAAACCTCTGGGATCCCATTTGAGATGTAATGCAATCCTCACAAATAACTAATGAGGTAAACAGCTCCAGGTGATGCCATCCACAGTGTTAATGTGAAAGTATTGATTAAAGCAGAATCTTCCCATGCAAAATGTTCAGAAATCTCTCTCTCTCTCTCTCTCTCTCTCTCTCTCTCTCTCTCTCTCTCCCTCTCTCTCTCTCTCTCTCTGTGTATTTGGGAGGGAAAGTAGAATATAACACAAACAAAAATTTTTCCTCTAACAACAAAATTCCTTATATAGCTATGCCTTTGTGTCAATAGGTTCCACCTTCTTGCTAAAGTTCTCCTTGATGGGATATGGGTTTGATAATTCAGATTACATCAGGCCTCTGTAAACATTCTAATCACCTTTTCTATACTGATTTTCCAAGTCTTCATTTACTTATTAATCTATCAACAATCAATACTATTTTTTCTCATCAGCTAACTATCCTTAATCATCTTCTTCTTATGTCATTCCTGTGTTCTTCATGAAAATTTTGTTCAATCAAAATTTCATGTCAATTGGGCTGTTACTCCTAAATAAGTCAGTCATTACTTGAAAAATCAGAGTTGAGCCATACTTCTCAATGCCTCATGGTACTGAGTGATAACTTGCAATCCGTTGTTGTGGGAAGCCAGCACTAATCTATGGGTGAAAGGCCACATTCTTAAGACTACTCTAATTTTGAATAGGCAGACTTCTAGGTGCCATTCTAATCACATCTGGCGTTTCCTACATCACCAAAGACCCACGGTCAACTTGTCCTTTGGCGGGAAATTAATCCTTTGTCTAGGGCCCGTCTGTGCTGAGTTTGTGTGACCCCTACTTCCTTTCCTCTTGCTATAAATGCCTGTACTATTGCACACAATAAATGAAACTTGATCAGAAAGCCTATCTTTTCTCCATTCTTTGTATCTCCTGTCCCTTGCCCCTTCTCTTTTCTTTTAGGGTCCATGTTCTTTTATCACGGGTCAGGACACATTGTGAAGCCTTGTCATATGGTATTTGGTAAATAATATTGTAAGTAAAATAATAAGATGTCAAATTTTTAAAATCCAATTAGCTTTGAATTTTTTTTAAAAAAAAGGAAGAGGATTCTTGGAATATGATAGAGTAGGTCAAAAAATTTCTCTCCAAGCTCTCCAGATTTCTCCTACAAGTAAAAAAATTGCCCCTCAGGGTAAACATAGACTGGTAAAAAATAAACAAGATTTAGGGAAGAACAGTGGTCCTCCTGAGTCAATCAAAAGAAGATGTGAGAAAAGATACCACGACTGAGCTTTGGACATAGGAAGTATTAAAACCTCCAGGCTAGTTTTACTGAAACAAGAAGCAATGATTTGTGGGGCTAGCTGGGTTTTGAGGTAGCCTTAGCCCTAGTCACAGGAATTTTCACCTTCTGGATGGTATGAGGAGTTGGGCTTCTATGACAGAAAAGATTGAGCAAACTTCCAGTGATAAAGAATTCTGAGAGGAAGCTGAATGAGAAGTAACCAGTATCTGACAGTTGAATGCATAAACAATTAGGCAAAGACACTGCTACCTGTGGACACTTACAGAAGAGTGGAGTTCTTGTTTACAGTTCTAGGCCAGAGGGAGAACTGAAGGCCAGAGACACCATCCCTCCATACCTCAGGACTAGAGGTGATTGCACTGGTAGCCTGTTTTGTTTCAATTGATCAATGATGGACAGAAGCAGCTACACCCAAAGAAAGAACACTGGGAAATGAATGTAAACTGTTTGCATTTTTGTTTTTCTTCCCAGGTTATTTTTACCCTCTCAATCCAATTCTCCCTGTGCAACAAGAGAACTGTTTGGTTCTGTACACATATATTATATCTAGGATATACTGCGACATATTCAACATATATAGGACTGCTTGCCATCTAGGGGAGGGGGTGGAGGGAGAGAGGGGAAAAATCGGAACAGAAGTGAGTGCAAGGGATAATGTTGTAAAAAAATTATCCTGGCATGGGTTCTGTCAATAAAAAGTTATTATAATAAAAAATAAAATTATAAAAAAAAGAAATATGAGAGAAAAGTGTCATTTACTTTTCACAGATGAGGAAGATGAGATATACAGAGCATAACTTTGAACAAGATGATAGCTAGCAATCTGAGGTAGGATTTGAATGCAGATCTTACTGATTCTAGATCGAATCAATACTCTATGCACTGAGCCACCTTCTGCCTAAAGTTGTCATGTGATAATTGGTTAAAGATTTGAAGAGAACTGTTTAAACTACTAAAATGTTTATTTCTAGGTATTTTTACTAGCCCCTGATTTCACTATTATAAGAAGTTTGCCAGGTAGATCTTCATTTCCATTGCAAATAAGGACCTCTTCTGCAAATTAAAATTTGCAGGGCTTAGCAGTGTTACTAATGGGCTCATATCCCAAAGAAATCTTAAAGAATGGAAAGGGACCTATATGTGCAAGAATGTTTGTGGCAGGTCTCTTTGTACTGCCCAGAAAGTGGAAACTGAGTGGATGCCCATCAATTGGAGAATGGCTGAATAAATTGTGGTATATGAATATTATGGAATATTATTGTTCTGTAGGAAATGACCAGCAGGATAATTTCAGAAAGGCCTGGAAAGACTTATTTGAACTGATGCTAAGTGAAATGAGCAGGACCAGGAGATTATTACATACTTCAACAACAATACTACATGATGATCAATTCTGATGGATGTGGCCATCTCCAGCAATGAGATGAACCAAATCAGTTCCAATAGAGCAGTAATGAATTGAACCAGCTACATCCAGCAAAAGAACTCTGGGAGATGACTATGAAACATTACATAGAATTTCCAATCCCTCTATTTTTGTCCTCCTGCATTTTTGATTTCTTTCACAGGCTAATTGTACACTATTTCAGAGTCTGATTCTTTTTGTACAGCAAAATAACTGTTTGGACATGTATACTTATATTGTATTTAATTTATACTTAAACATGTTTAACATATATTGGTCAACATGCCATCTGGGGGAGGGGAGGGGAGGAAGGAGGGGGAAAATTGGAACAAAAGGTTTGACAATTGTCAGTGCTGTAAAATTACCCATGCATATAACTTGTTAATAAAGAGCTATAATAAAAAAAGGAAAAAATAGAAAAGGTAAAAAAAAATTGCAGGGTTAAAGAACTTGAACCAGATCCATTAGCCAGTGGTAGACCTTATACCAACTTCTTCCTTACTTTGAGGTGAGCTCTCTTCCCTCATACTTGATAGCTTTCTGAAGGAAAATGAAGTCTTATGAGTTTCATCTATCATTTAATCATTAGATCAAAGACAACAGGATGCTCCTAAAGATTCCCTCCTGTTTCTGGGTAACAGGTTGTGAAATAGCAAGGAATCAGTATGTTCTCAAATATGTCTATGCTATAACTGCTTGGACCTTTCTTTTGCCCTCATTACATTGTGCCCTTTTTTTAAATGATGATTGGATTACATTTATCTTTGACTTCTACTTCTCTCTCCCTGCCTTACAGCTTCCTAAACTCAATGATTATATCATTTCAACTTTTCTTTCTCAGTACCAAGTGCAATATATTGTAACTAACAAGTAAATAATTCATATTTGGTAAATGGAACTGAATTGAATTGAGGAGGAAATAATTGACCATGATGTCTTTATACCTTACAAAGTTGTTTTGTTTCTTTGTTCTTTTTTGTTTTTTGCTCTCCACCCTTCCAAAAGCATAATTATGTGTTTCAAGTAGCAGCATCAAAAACATCTGGTCATCCATTCTCACCTTTCTGGATAGAATTCCTATGTGGTCATAAACAACTAATGAATAAAGCAAAAATGAAACAATTCAGCAAAACTGTTAAATAAAAGAAGAGTACAGAAATCACTACTCACAGAGATATTTGTGTTACAATAATACTATTTCAAGCACCCTTTCTTCCCCTCTGATGCTTCATTGGGGACAGAAAACTCATTACCCAGCTCATCATTTCACAATATCAATATGCTTTAAATCAAATTGTCCATTCTTTACCATTAATTTTCTCTCAGACACAAAGGAAAATCACCAAGTTTAACTGCAGGGGCATGAAAGCAAAAAGGAGACAAATGTCTGTCTTGTGAATAAGAATAACAACAACAAGGAGAACAACAGCAATAATAATAACCTGAAATTTTTTCAACTTTAAGAGAAAATGGGAGCTTATTCTGTTCCAGAACTGTGAGATCTTTCATTGATCTTTCTAACAAGATGATAACAAAAGAGTCTGACAATTGAATAAAAGAAAATGAGAGTATGAAAATAATAACAGTGAAAAGATGAAGTGAAAAGGATTCAGGTTTGGATAAATTAATGAAGATACATGTTCACTTCTTCCTTACTGGTTCCTTTATATTAAAAGTGATATTGTTGAATACATTTCTATGCTAATATATATTAAGCTATATTTCTACTGCTGATGTCAATTAGCAAATTCACAATACTAATTAGGGCAAAAAGTATGTTCTACCTCCTCCCTTGCAAAACAAAACAAAAAAAGTAAGCTTTGTCATAGAATCAGCAGCTATACTTTTAAACCAACTAATAGTCTTCTCATTGTGTCCCAACAGCTATGAGGAGAATTGATCTTTGAATGAATCAACAAAATTCACTAAAAATATTGAAAAAATGTGACCTATTTACATGATTCTTTAACCTCCATTCTTAAATAATATGGACATTTAATTTTGCATGTAGCTGTATCAACATAACTTGTAATCCTTTCCACATTGTATCTAAATATAGTTTGTTTCCTATGTTATAATTCCACCTATCTCTTCATTAATTGTGCCAATTACTCAAAATGGATTGCCAAGTTCTCTGTTGTGTTCTTGATTGTCTAATCATAGTATAATTCCATATGAACTTGATGTTTAGAATATTTGAATGGGATAATTTTGTTCTGCTTTTACCTCCACATCATTTGTCATTGTACAAAGACCATTTACACTGACTTGTCAAACACATTTCTTCCACACCTAGTCCAATGAAATATTGATAACACTGATTGACTGGCATTGTGTTTAGTGAAGTCATTGTGATTCTGATTTGCAATTTGATGTAAAGCCTTAAAGGTAGATGGCTCTGATGCAAGTATTTATTCAGCTGAATATTAGATCTATTACAGATAATTAAATTGCATTAATTCTTTAGTTAAGAGTTTAATTCTCAGTTGACACCCTTCTGTTGGACTGCAAAATATCTTTTTTATAAAGTACTTCTGAGTAACTGGTTATCATGCCTCATCTATCAGACTATTTTGGAAGGTGCAAAATTGAGGGGCTATGTTCAGTTCAATCTGTCCATAAAGAGTCGCTATCAATCTGCATCTGACACAGGCTGACACATGCTCTTAGTCCTCAGAATGATTGCCTTTCCATGACAATGAATTGATTATGAAAAAATTATACAGGATCCTTTACAAATGAAGTTGAATATGGATTTTCTGATAAGGAAGAAGTACTTTCAATAAAAATAAAGGGATTTCAATGCAGCAAATACCATTACATGCCATTCTAGATACTAATCAGATATTTATTTCCAGGGTGGTTGCAAAGAGTTTGTGCCCATTTGTCTGCAAATAGATATGCCAGGGCACCCAATGAAGTGCTAAACATTTGACTATCAATAGAAAGTGATTTAATTTTTTGGAAGAAAAAGTTGTTAATAAGCTATATTTTTGGCTGTGCACATTAAACTTACAATGAAATTGTTACAACTTTAACTATTGACTTATTCAATATGCACCAGGATTAATATTCCAACTTCTGCTTGAACACTAACTATTTATAATAACCCTAAGTGGCTACTATTTTTCTTTAGGGACTTTATTTTTTATTAAAGCTTTTTATTTTCAAAATATATACATGGATAATTTTTCAACATTGACCCTTACAAAACCTTGCAATTTCCTACTCTTCCTCCCACCCCCTACACCAAATGGCAGGTAATCCAATATATGCTAAAAATAGTAAAATATACATTAAAAAACAATATATGCATATATTTATACAATTATCTTGCTTCACAAGAAGAATCAGATCAAAAAGGAAAACAAAATAAAAAAGAAAACAAAATGCAAGCAAACAAGAGCTAAAAGAGTGAAAATATTATTTTGTGATTCATGCTCAGTTCCCATAGTCCTCTCTCTGAGTTTAGATGGCTCTCTTTATCACAAGATCATTGGATATGGACTGAGTCATCTCATTCTTGAAAAGAGCTACGTCCATCAAAATTGACCATCATATAATCTTATTATTACTGAGTACAATAATCTCCTGGTTCTACTGATTTCACTTAGCAACAGTTCACATAAGTCTCTCCAGGCCTCTCTGAAATCATCCTGGTGATCATTTCTTATAGAGTAATAATATTCAATAACATTCATGTACCATAACTTAATCAGTCATTATCCAGCTAATAGGCATCCACTCAGTTTCTAGTTTAGTTTCTAGTTTCTTACCATTATGAAAAAGAGCTGCCACAAACATTTTTGCACACGTGGGTCCCTTTCCCTTCTTTAAGATCTCTTTGGGATACAAGCCAAGTAGAAACACTGTTGGATCAAAGGGTATGCAGTTAGAAAACTTTTTGAGCATAATTCCAAAGTGCTTTCCAGAATGGTTATATCCATTCACAGTTCCACCAATAATAGTGTCCCACTTTTTCCACAGCCCTTGCAATATTCATCATTATCTTTTCCTGTCACCTTTCTCAGCATTGTCTTAACTTGCATTTCTCTGATTAATAGTGATTTGGAATATCTTTTCATAGGATTACAAATGGTTTAATTTCTTCATCTGAAAATTGTCTGTTGATATGCTTTGACCATTTATTAGTTGCAGAATGACTTGAATTCTTACAAATTTGAGATTGGCTAAGGTGACAGGAAAAGATAATGATGAATGTTGGAGGGGATATTGGAAAACTGGCACATAGTGGCAAGTAACTAGAAACTGAGTGGATGCTCATCAGTTGAATAATTTCAATAAGTTATAATACATGAATGTTATGGCATATTATGGCAAATATTATATATTTAGAAAGGTCTGGAGAGACTTACATGAACTGATGCAAAGTGAAACGAGCAGAGTCAGGAGATCATTGTATACAGCAACCTGAATATTATATAAGGATCAAATCTGATGAATGTGACTCTTTCCAACAGCAAGATGATGGATGCCAGTTCCAGTGATCTTATGATAAAGAGTGCCATCTATACCCAGAGAGTATTGTGGGAATTGAATGTGAATTGCAACATAATATTCTCATTCTTTTTGATATTGTTCACTAGCATTTTGCTTTTTTAATGCATATCATTTCTTTTTTATCTTATTTTTCTTGTGCAACAAGAGAATTGTATAAACATATTTATACATATTGAATTGAATTGAATACATGTAAATCATATATTGGATTGCTTGCTATCTAGGGGAGGAGGTGGGGGAAAGGAGGGAAACATCTGAAACATGAGGCTATGAAACAGTCAATGTTGAAAAATTATCTGTGTATATGTTTTGAAAATAAAAATCTTTTGATAAAAGATTCTTGCATCAATATTTGTTAGGGAAATTGGTCTATAATTTTATTTCTCTGTTTTCACTCTACCTAGTTTAGATATCACAACATATGTGTGTCAAAAATGAATTTTGTAGGACTCTTTCTTTCCCTATTTTTTCAAATCATTTGCATAGTACTGGAATTAATTGTAAATATTTGAAAGATTTCACATGTAAATCCATTGAGCCATGTAGATTTTTTTCTTAGGATGTTGATTAGTAGCTGGTTCTATTTCTTTTTCTAAAATGGACTATTTAAGTAATTTATTTCCTTTTCTGTTAACCTGGGTAATCTATATTTTTTTAGGTATTCCTCCATTTCATTTAGATTTTCAAATTTATTGACATAACTCCTAATTTTTGGTCTAATTTCCTCTTCATTTGGTGGAAAGTTCTCCCTTTTAATTTTTGAGATTAACAATTTTATTTTCTTCTTTCCTTTTTTCTAATCAAATTAAATAAAGGTTTATTCATTTTGTTGCTTTTTTCATAAAACCAAATCTTAGTTTTATTTATTAATTCCATAGTTTTGTTTTGTTACTTTCCATTTTATTAATCTCCCTTTTTATCTTCAGTGTTTAAATTTAGAAATTAATCTGGGGGTTTAATTTGTTCTTTTTTTCTGTTTTTTTTAAGTTGCAAATCCAAATCATTGTTCTTCTCTTTAGTTTATGCAAGTAAGCATCTAGAAATATACAATTTCCTCTAATAAGTGCTTTGGCTGCATCCCACAAATTTTGATACATTTTCTCATTGTTGTCATTCTCTTGGATGAAATTATTGATTGTGTCTGATTTGTTGTTTCACTCACTCATTCTTTAAGATTGGATTGTTTAGTTTTCAATTAATTTTTGGTCTATTTTTCCTTGGCCTTTTATTGCATGTAATTTATGTTCCATCATGATTTGAGAAAAATGCATTTACCATTTCTGCCTTTCTGAATTTGGTTTCGAAGTTTTCATGTCTTAATACATGACCAATTTTTGTATAGGTTCCATGTTCTGCTGAGAAAAAGGTATATTCCTTTCTTTTTCTGTAATATTCTCTTTAAAATGTAATATTCTTTGTTGAGGTTTCCTTGGGGTCTCTGAAGGCAGCCTTAGTTTCAGTTCAGTAATCACCACAAGTGCAGCCATGAGTTGAAATCCAAATCCTTTATTGTCTCTTTCAAAGTCTTGTCTCCTTCACTGGGGGTTGGTTAGTTTTTCTGGAGGCCTTCTGGATCTTGGTTTCAGTGGAGAAGCAAAGTAAGACGGCCTGCCACCACTTCTCTGGTTGTCCCTCATTCTGATTCTGGCTGAGTTTGTTAGAGTTTATATGGTCTCTTATCAAAGGTGTGAATCTTGTATAATAAGTATTAAGTACATATACTGAACTAGAAAACTGTTAAGCACCATGCTAAACAACCATTATCTCTAGCACTTTGTTTTAAATTCTGGCCCATAACATCACTCCATTCAATTTTCTCCAAAGGTCTATCATCCCTAATTTATCTGGAATTCTATTTACCTCCTTAACTTCTTTTTAAAATTAATTTTGTAGTTTGAATTCTGATGGACCTGGCGCACTTCAAGAATGAGATAAACCAAATCAGTTCCAATAGTGCAGTAATTAATTAATTACTAATTAATTAACTAATTCCAATAGTACAGTAATTAGTAATTAACCAGCCAAACCCAGGGAAAGAACTCTGGGAGATGACTATGAACCACTACATAGAATTCCCAATCCCTCTATTTTTGTCCACCTGAATTTTTGATTTCCTTCATAGGCTAATTGTACACTATTTCAAAGTCCGACTCTTTTTATAGAGCAAAATAACTATTTGGACATGTACATATATATTGTATTATTTTTACAATAACTTTTTATTGACAGAACCCATGCCAGGATAATTTTTTACTACATTATCCCTTGCACTCACTTCTGTTCTGATTTTTCCCCTCTCTCCCTCCACCCCCTCCCCTAGATGGCAAGCAGTCCTATATATGTTGAATATGTCACAGTATATGCTAGATACAATATATGTGTGCAGAATCAAACAGTTCTCTTGTTGCACAGGAAGAATTGAATTCAGAAGGTAAAAAATAACCTGGGAAGAAAGACAAAAATGCAAACAGTTTACATTCATTTACCAGTGTTCTTTCTTTGGGTATAGCTGCTTCTGTCCATCATTTATCAATTGAAACTGAATTAGGTCTCTTTGTCAAAGAAATCCACTTCCATCAGAATACTTCTTCATACAGTAACATTGTTAAAGTATATAATGATCTCCTGGTTTTGCTCATTTCACTTAGCATCAGTTCATGTAAGTCTCTCCAAGCCTCACTGTATTCATCCTGCTGGTCATTTCTTACAGAACAATAAATAATATTCTATAACATTCATATACCACAATTTACCCACCATTCTCTAATTGAAGGGCATCCATTCATTTTCCAGTTTCTAGCCACTACAAACAGGGCTGCCACAAACATTTTGACACATACGGGTCCCTTTCCCTTCTTTAGTATCTCCTTGGAGTATAAGCCCAGTAGTAGCACTACTGGGTCAAAGGATATGCACAGTTTGATAACTTTTGAGACATAATTCCAGATTGCTCTCTAGAATGGTTGGATTCGTTCACAATTCCACCAACAATGCATTAGTGTCCCAGTTTTCCCGCATCCCCTCCAACATTTGTTGTTCATATATATTGTATTTAACTTATACTTTAGCATAGTTAACATGTATTGGTCAACCTGCCATCTGGGGGAAGGTGTGGGGGGAAAGAAGGAAAAAGCTGGAACAAAAGGATTTGCAACTGTCAATGCTGAAAATTTACCTATTCATATATTTGGATATTCTTTAAAAAAAAAAAAAGAAATAATTCATCTATCACCTCCTGAAAGAGACCCCAAAATGAAAACTCCAAAAAACATTATAGCTAAATTTTAGAATTATCAAATCAAGGAGAAAATATTTCAAGTATCCCCAAGGAAACAATTCAAATATCTAGAAGCCACAATCGGGATTACCCCAAACCTAACACTTTCTACTTTCAAGTATGGAAGAGCATGGAATCTGATTCAAAAAGGCAAAGGAACTTAGATTCCTACCCAGAATCAATTATTCAGAGAAATTAAGCATCATCTTTCAGGGAAAAAAGATGGACATTCAATGAAATAGGTGAATTTAATTTATTTCTGATGAAAAGAGCAAAGCTGAATAGAAACTTCAATCTTAAAATACAGAACTCATGAGAGGAATAAAAAGGCAAAAAGGAAAGAAAAAATAACTTTCTTTTAAAAGTTAAAAAGTTTATATCCCTATATGGGAAGATGGTATGTTTAACTCTTGAGATCTGTATTACTGTTAGGAGTATACTTAGAGAGTTTAGGTATAATTTGATTTTATTGTGATGATTTAAAAATAAATTAGAGGAGGACTATTGATTCTAATGGAAGAAGAGGAAAACAGAGTTAAAATGGGGTAAATTACAACTCATAAAGAGGCAAAAAAAAAAAAAAAAACCCTACTGCAATTGAGAGAAATAGAGGAAGAGGATGAGCATTGTGCAAATATTATTCTCAGCAGATTTGAATCAAAGAGAGAATATCAGACACATTTAGCTTCAAAGAGAAGTTTGTTTTATCCTATAGGGAAGTAGGAGGTGAAAGGGGAGTGGAGGTTAATAGAAGGGAGAAGAGAATTAGAAAGGGAAAGGTATAAAAAAGGAGGGGGGTTTGCAAAAGGGGAGGGTTGTTTGTAGGTGGGAGTGATCAGTTACAAAATACTAGGGAGGAGGGAATAGGGGAACAGGAAGAGAAAAATATAACTGGATACAAACAGCATGGCAGGAAATACAGAGATAGCAATTTTATCTGGGAATATAAATGGAATGACTTCTCCCATAAAATGCAAGCAAATAGCAGGCTTAATTAAAAATCCTGAATCCTACAACTTATTGTTTATTGTGAAGATCTTGTATTTTTAAATCAGCATGAGTCAGGAATTCAGGTTAGGGGAAAACCGTCAGTCTTTATTCTCAGTGAAGAAGGATCGGAGGTGGAAGAGAATCGGCGATAGCAATGTGTGCAGCTGAGTCAAGAAGCTAGCCAGACCAGCAGCCACACAACCAGCAGCTCGGAGTCTCGAACCCAGGCCCAATCTCTCCCAGCTTCTCTTCCTGTCTCTCTCTCTGCCTCCACCCACCAAAATCGTCATTTCCTATACAACACATCAGGACTTGCACAGAGAGTGGGCAGGGGCCATTCTTTATCC
Source organism: Sarcophilus harrisii (assembly GCF_902635505.1). Taxonomy (NCBI): domain Eukaryota; kingdom Metazoa; phylum Chordata; class Mammalia; order Dasyuromorphia; family Dasyuridae; genus Sarcophilus; species Sarcophilus harrisii. The sequence continues at coordinate 534,849,039 of NC_045427.1, read as the reverse complement.
AATCATGTATATTAATAGAGTATAGCCCAATTACTATTTAGCCTCATGTACTTGGGACCTCAGTGCATCAACTCAAACCTCAGCCCATTACAGTTTATAAGAAAAGGGGGTTGCAATCCTGATCTCAGATCAAGCAAAAGCAAAAGCAAAAAAAAAAAAAAAAAATAGATCTAATGAAAAGAGATGCCATAACATTTATTATAGATAATAAAGTAATATCAATACTAAACACAAATGCACCAAGTGGTATAGCATCCAAATTCCTAGAGGAAAAGTTAAGAGAGGTACAAGAAGAATTAGACAACAAAACTATAATAGTCCGGGATTTCAACCTTGCTTTCTCAGAACAAAATAAATCAAACTACAAAATTAATTTTAAAGAGAAGTTAAGGAGGTAAATAGAATTCCAGATAAATAAGGGATGATAGACCTTTGGAGAAAATTGAATGGAGTGATGTTATGGGCCAGAACTTAAAACAAAGTGCTAGAGATAATGGTTGTTTAGCATGGTGCTTAACAGTTCTCTAGTTCAGTACATGTACTTAGTACTTACTATACAAGATTCACACCTTTGATAAGAGACCATATAAACTCTAACAAACTCAGCCAGAATCAGGATGAGGGAAGACCAGAGAAGTGGTGGCAGGCTGTCTTACTTTGCTTTAACTTCCATGTACATCAGAATTGATCATCATATAGTATGGTTGTTGAAGTAAATAATGATCTTCTAGTCCTGCTCATTTCACTCAGCATCAGTTCATGGAAGTCTCACCAGGCATTTCTGAAATCATCCTGTTGGTCATTTCTTGGAACAATAATATTTCATAATATTCATATAGCACAATTTATTCAGCCATTCTCCAATTGATGGGCATCCACTCAATTTCCAATTTCTGGCCACTACAAAGAGGGCTGCCATGAACATTCTTGCACATACAGGTCCCTTTCCCTTTTTTAAAATCTCTTTGGAATATAAGCTCAATAGAAACACTGCTGGGTCAAAGGGTATCCACCGTTTGATAGCTTTTTCAGCATAGTTCCAAATTGCTCTCCAGAATGGCTGGATGTATTCACAATTCCACCAACAATATATCAGTGTCCCAGTTTTCCCACATCCCCTCCAACATTCTGCATTATATTTCCCTGTCATTCTAGCCAATCTGTAGTGGTATCTCACAGTTGTCTTAATTTGCATTTCTCTGATTAATAATGACTTGGAGCATCTTTTCATATGGCTAGAAATAATTTCAATTTTTGTATTTGTTCCATGAACTACTGAGAAGAAAGTATACTCCTTTCTGTCACCATTCAATTTTCTCCAAGGATGGATCATATCTAATTTTTCTAATATTCTATTTACCTCTTTAATTTCTTTTTTATTTGTTTTGTGGTTTGATTTATCTAATTCTGAGAGGGCAAGATTGAGATCTCCCACTATTATAGTTTTGCTGTCTATTTCTTCTTGCATCTCTCTTAACTTTTCCTTTAGGAAGTTAGATGCTATACCAATTTGGTGCATATATGTTTAGTATTGATATAGCTTCATTGTCTATACCCTTTAGCAAGATATAATTTCCTTCTTTATCTCTTTTGATTAGATCAATTTTTGCTTTTGCTTGATCTGAGATAAGGATGGCTACTCTGCTTTTTTGACTTATCCTGAATCATAATAGATTTTGCACCAGCCTTTTATCTTTATTCTGTATGTATCTCCCTGCTTTAAATGTATTTCCTGTAAACAACATATTGTAGGGGTCTGGCTTTTGATCCAGTCTGCTATCCACCTCTGCTTCATGGGAGAGTTCATCCCATTCACATTTATGGTTAAAATTACTAATTCTGTATTTCCTGCCATCCTAATATCCCCAGATTATGGTTTTCTTTTTCTTGTTCCCCCTGACTCCCTTCCATAGTATTAAACTTATGGGTCCCACTTGTGTCACACAGCTCTCCCTGTTTAGGATCCCTCCCTCCTCCCTTTGAATCCCTTGCCATTTCTTGTACCCTTCCCTTATTACTCTTTTTCCTTTTCCCTTTTCCTCTCCCACTTTTTAATGAGGTGAGAGAAGATTCTCTGTAAAACAAATATGCCAATTATGTCTTTTTTGAGCCAACTCTGATGAGAGTAAGATTCACATAATGTCCCTCCCCCTTTCTAAGTTCCCTCAGATATGATAGGTTTCCTTTGCCTCTTTGTGGGATGTAGTTTCCCTCTTTTTATCTCCCCTTTCCCCTTTTTCTAACTCTATCCCCTTTACATTTCTACTTTTCTATGTGATATCAGTAAAATCAAATTATACATGTGGTCTTTATGTATACCCATGACAAAAATATAGTTCTCAAGAGTTCCTTTTACCTTTTTCTGCTTCTCTTGTGTTCTATGGTTGCAGATCAATTTTTTTTTTTTTGTTTAGATTAGGTTTTTTTCCGTAGAAACAAATGGAATTCCTCTGTTTCATTAAATGTCCACCTTCTTCCATGGAAGAAAATGCTCAGTTTAGTTGGGTAGTTTATTCTTGGCTGAATTCCAAGTTGTTTTGCCTTTCAGAATATCAGATTCCAGGCCCTTAAATCCTTTAATGTTGAGGCAGCTAGATCATGAGTGATCCTTATTGTGGCACCTTGGTATTTAAATTTTTCTTGGCTGCTTGTACAATTTTTCCTTAGTCTGATAGTTCTGAAATTTAGCCACAGTATTCCTTGGAGTTTTTATTTTAGAGTCTTTTTCAGAAGGTGTTTGATGAATTCTTTCAACACTTATTTTACCCTTTGGTTCTATTACTTCTGGGCAGTTATCTTTGATGATTTCCTGTAAAATAGTATCTAGGTTCTTTTTTTCATAATAATTTTTGGGAAGTCCAACAATCCTTAGGTTATCTCTTCTAGATCTGTTTTCCAGGTCTGTTGTTTTTCCAAGTATATATTTAACATTCTTTTCTTGTTTTTAATTTTTTTTTTTTTGGTTTTGCTTGACATATTCTTGATGTCTCAATGAATCAGTCATTTCTATTTGTTCAGTTCTAATTTTTAGTGAGTTGTTTTCTTCATTAGCTTTTTTTTTTTTTTTTAACTTCCTTTTGTATATGTCCAATTGAGTTTTCAAATGAGTTGTTTTGCTCTATGGAATTTTTTCCATTTCACTATTTTTTTTAGTGAGTTATTTTCTTTTTCCAATTCACAAATTCTGTTTCCTTGCACTTATTGGGAGTTTTTTTTTTACCTTTTCCAATTCACATTTCAGGAAGTTGTTGGTCTCTTGCATAGCTTCTCTTTCCTTTCCCCATTTTTCTTCTAGTTCTCTTTTAAGGTTTTTAATGGTCTCTTCTAGGAGAGCCTTTTGTGTTGCAGACCAACAATTGTCTGGAGACTGTCTGCTTTCAACCTCGGGGTTGAAAAGCTGCTCTCTTTCTGTAGAGAAGCTATCGATCATCCTTTTGATTTTTTACTCATTTTTTAAAAGCCTGTAGGGTCTGCCTTTAGGGCTAGGAGGTTACCAGCTTCCCTGCAGGACTGATAGCTCTCCTGCCAACCATCTACAAAAAGCAGCGAGGTATGAGTGTAATAATCGCATATTTTAAAATCAGCCAGAGTCAGGAATTCAGGTTAGGGGAAAATCGTCAATCTTTATTCTCAGTGAAGAAAGATCAGAGGTTAGAGAGAATCGGCAATAGCAATGTGTGTAGCTGAGTCAAGAAGCTAGCTTGACCAGAAGCCACAAGACCAGCAGCTAGCAGAATAGAACCCAGGCCCAATCCCTCCCAGCCTCTCTTCCTGTCTCTCTGCCTCCACCCACCAAAATCATCATTTCTTATGCAACACTTCAGGACTTGCACAGAGAGTGGGTGGAGGTCATTTTTTATCCAAGCATGTATATTAATAGAGTATAGTCCAATTACTATTTAACCTCACGTGCTTGGGACCTCAGTGCATCAACTCAAGCCTCAGCCCATTACATGAGAGTGCTGTGGAAAAGAGTTCCCCCCAAAGTAATTCAGGCCTTCAGGGCTGAGCTGAGAAAGTGCCCTGTAAAGAACCCTGCTGTTCTGGTTAATGACTGCCTTGGGGCTAGATGCTGAGCAGTGAAAGTTTCACTATCCCAAGCCAAAGCCTGCCCTGGGCCTGTGGGTATTAGTGGCTGGGCAGTGAATAGCCCTGCAGGGACCAGAAGTGTACCTGCTCAGGGAAGCAGGGTTGTGCTGCAAAAGTTCTATTGCCCCAGGCTGAGCCTCCCACTGTGCAGATTAGAGGCTGCCTTGGGCTGTGCCCTCCCCCCCCCCACCACCACCACGAAGATTTGTAACTGCTCCTGCAAAAGCCCTGTACTGTGGAATGTGGCTGCAGGGCTGTGTTACAGATCTGCCTGAGTCACTTCCAATTTTGGGTGGTTATAGCCAAATCTTGTTAGGTTCTGGCATTTTTAGAGTACCCTCTGTTTTAGGCTTTTATTTCTCTGCCAATCAAGGCAGAGTGGTTAGCCTATATCAGAGCCATCTCTACAACTTCTCTAGCCACAGATATCACTCCCGCCCCTGGTCTGCTCGGGACACTAGTCTCTCCTCTCTCCTTGCCCTCACTGGTCTGTTCCCACCCCTCAGGACAAACCTGCTCTGGTGATTTTCCAGATTATCTTCCGGTGGTAAGTTGTGTGCTTCTAATCTTCATGAATTTTAGCAGTCAAGTGCTATTTTTGAGGCTGAATTTAATAGTTGGTAGTGAGGGCATGAGAGGAACTTAGAAAGTCATGTATGCCTTCTCCGCCATCTTGGCTCCACATCCTAGATGAATTCTTTCAATGGATCTTTTACTCTCTGGTTCTAGGACATTTGGGCAATTTTCCTTGAAGGTTTTCTGAAAATTGATGTTGAGGTGCTTTTTTCATTATGGTTTTCAGGAAGTCCAATAATTCTTAGTTTGTCTCTTGTAGATATAATTTTCAGGTCAATTGTTTTTCTAATGGGTATATTAAATTTACCTCTATTTTTTTGTTTTATTTGACTAATTCTTGAAGTCTCATTGAATCATTCAATTTCATTTGTTCAATTCTATTTTTTAATGAATTATCTTGTTAGCTTTTTAAAAATATCTTTTTGTATCTGGCTAACTGAACTTGTAAATGAGGTGAATTGTACTTCACGTTATTCTTTTCCATTTCACAAATTCTGTTTTTTTTTAATGAATTGGTTTCTTTTTCATGCCTCTTTTGTAAAGAGTTAAGTATAATTTTAAGGAGGTTTTTGCAGATAATTTTGTTTTTCTTTTTCTAAAACCTCTTGCTAAGCTCTCATTTCCTTTCCTCATTTTTCTTCTAACTCTCTTTTAAGATCCTTTTTGAATTTCTCCAAGAGAGCCTTGTGAAAGGGGACTAACTCATATCACCCTTTGGGGCTTTATCTTTAGCTGATTTACCTTTAAGATCCTCAGGGTTTGAGGTCTGTTCTTCTCTTTCTCCACAAAAGCTGTCTATGATCAGAGTTCTTTTTTCTTTTTTTCCTCACTGTTTTTTTTTTTTTTTTTTTTTTTAAGATTTGAGGTCTGCTGTTAAGGCAAAGGGGCAATAACCACTTTAGTTTAAGGTCTGCTCTTAAGGCAAAGAGGCAATAGCTGCTTTAGTTTACTCTGGGGCCAATGTTTTTGGCTGACTGTTGGTGCCATGTAGGCATGGGCAGATCCCATTTTTATGAGGTTCTGGGATTTAGAGACTCACAATTTCCCTTTTGTTTTCACTTTGTGTCTCACAGAAAATATGCTGAACCACTGGTTTGTAACCAGGACACAGTAGCCTAATAACCTCAAAGTACATTTCACAGTTCGCATATGCCACAGGCCCTGACTCCCTACTCCAGCTTCTTGTTCTGGGCTCCTAGTACTGTGTCTGGGCTCAGGTCTCTCCCCTGCCCAATTAAAACAGACCTTTTTCTGAAGTTCTTCCAAAGTTTTTTTTTTTTCCTTCTGGAAGTTTGTTGTTCTCCAAATATTTGTGGGTTCTGTTACTCCAAAACAAGTTCAGATGCTTAATCTGCTATTGATCTGAGGGAAGCTCAGAGGAGCTCTGATAATGATGTGTCTACTCTTCCATCTTGGCTCTGCCCACCTAGAAAGTGATTTTAAATACATCTTTTCCCATCATTAAAGCTTACATTGAATAATTTCTTGCAAATGACTATTTTAGATTAAAGCCTTTACTACTAAGTAGCAAAATGTAGGGATAATAATACTAATTATAGCTAACAATTATAAAGTGTTTATTATGTTCCTGGCATTATTTTATTTTCTCAACAACTCTCTGACATAGGTGTGAGATATAGAATCTACTAAGATCTATTAATAACCTTTCTTAGTACTCTGATTATAATTAACCAAATTGTGAAAAGACTAAGATTACTTGAATATATCACTGGATTAGCACCATTTGAGAGGCATTATTTTAATGCTACATAGATAATATTCTTTGGACTTCAACTGAGTTAATGTCCTGCTTCTGACACATGTTATTATCCCATATCATTGTCAAATATCTTTTTGGATACACTCTGCTCTATGTTTTGTGTGTGTGTGTGTGTGTGTGTGTGTGTGTGTGAGAGAGAGAGAGAGAGAGAGAGAGACTGCTCTGTTACAGTTCTCTTCTTGACACCATTAATAATCTAGAAATTAATCAAGCTCAAAACACAAAAAATAGTTTCTGATGACTCCATAAATACTATAGAATTTATATTTTTAATATTTTCCAAAAGTTTTCCACTGTCATTTTCACTGCCATATCTGAAGTTCTCATGATGCCATTCTTATAATATTTCAAAAGTTTCCTAACTGGTATTTTCATTGCTAATGTCTTCAAATTAGAGAGTCTAATATATTATTGCTATTGCCAGTTTTACTTACTGACTCCACTTTTTTTTCTATCAAAGTTTTTTTTAATTTTTAAAACATATGCATGGATGATTTTCAACAATCACCTGTGTAAATCCTTGTGTTCCAAATTTTTCCTCCTTTCCTCCCACGCCCTCCCCTTGACTGCAAGTAATCCAATATATGTTAAATATGTGTAATTTTATACATATTTTCACAAATATCTTTGCAAAAGAAAAATCAGATCCAAAAGGGAAAATGAAAAAAAAATGCAAGCAAACAACAACAAAAAGAGTTAAAATACTAGGTTGTGAGTCACACTCAGTTCCCACATTCCTCTCTCTGGTTGTGGATGGCTCTCTTCATCACAAGACTATTAGAACTGGCCTGTTGACACCCATTGGAATTGAGTATCACATAATCTTGCTGTTGCTTTATAATGATCCCCTGGTTCTGCTCATTTCACTAAAAGGTAGGAGAGAAGAGGTAGCAATCCTGCTAAATTCTCCTAATATTCCTTTACAAACAACTGTAACACAATGTCTCAAATAGATTTTTGAAATAGTAGAGTTGAAGAGGAAAGCAACAAATGTTGGAGCAGATATGGAAAATTGAAACACTAATTCATGTTAGTGGAATTAATTAATAAATTGATCCAACCATTTTGGAGAGAAATTTGTAATTATACCTAAAGAGTTATTAAATTGCCTATATTATTTGACTCAGAAATACTTCTAGTACATTTATTTCCAAAGATGACTAGGGAAAAAGGAAAAGAACTTTTAGAATATTTAATTCTAAAATATTTATAGCACTTCTTTTTGTCAGGGTGATGAACTGAAAATTTCTGGGATGCCCATCAATTGACATACAGGTGAACAAGTAATGAAAAATTATCATGATAGAATAGTACTGTGGTATAAAAAGTTAGGAGGTCAGTGATCTTAGAAAAACATGCTTACACAAAATAATGAAGAACAAAATTAGCAAAACCTAGAGAGGTTGTGAAAAGCCCAAATTTTAAACTGTGAATCTTGAACTCACATGATCTTCTGAATGTGGAGGTTGTGAAATTGTGTTTTATTATGATCAAGTGTTTGATTTATATATCTATTTTATATCTAGGCTCATATAAAAATTTCTCAAATAAAAATAAATCATAAATTTAAGTTTATTTAAGTAAAATTTAAGAAGCTTTGGACAGTAATAGCTGTATTGTTTTAAAAACAACTTTGATCAGCTAAGTCATTTGGATTATATATACCCAAATTAAATACAAAGGATATATGAAGAGGAAAAAATTGATAAATAGATGTATAGAAGGATAAATATATATACACATATATACATACATACATACATACATACACACACATATAATTGTATCAAATGGTGGCTTTTTCTAAAGTAGAGAGGCAAGAAAAAAAGGAAAAATAGAAAGTTACTTGATCACTTGATTGTATATTTTATTTTTTTTTATTATAGCTTTTTATTTACAAGTTATATGCATGGATAATTTTACAGCACTGACAATTGCCAAACCTTTTGTTTCAATTTTCTCCTCCTTCCCCCCATCCCCTCCCCCTGATTGCAGATTGATCAATACATGTTAAATATGTTAAAGTAAAATTAAATAAATTGATTGTATATTTTAAAGGAATAGCAAGTTGCACATAATAGATTTGGAGTCTCATGTTCAATCATCATATTTTTTATTCTTTTATTTATGGACATGTTTGTTTTTATTTCTTAATTTCAGTAGAAAATAAATATTTTTTCTAAAATAAAATTTTCATTTGACAGATATCTAGTGTTCATTGAATGGGAATAGAGAGGAAAATAAGCAATTATCAGTTTTGTATGGTGGTGTTACAAAAATTTACTATGTATTATAGCATAAAACCTCATAAACAAATTCAGAAAAGCAGAATAAATATGAAACATCTCCTTTACTGACTAGAAAGCAATACATTATATTTAATAAATGATTATTGAAGAAATATTTTAAAAAATCATGAGAGAGTATATAGCCTATTCCAAAAGAATTGATGGATCAAAGAATAAATCATAGAAAATATAGACAAATTCATTAAATATAATGACAACAATAAATATCTAAAACTTTGTGGTAATCAAACAAAAAAAAAATCCTAAGGGAATAATGTATGTTTCCAAGCACATTTATCAACAAAAGAAAATACAGATCAACATATTAGATATGATGTAACTGAGGGGAAAACCTGGAAAACCAACAAATTTAAAACTTCACTTAACCATCAAAATTAAGATTCTGAAAATCAAAGAAAAGAAAAAAAATTAAAGGAGTTATATGAATAAATAAATAAAATTTGAAACCTTTAAAAATAAATTCTTAATTTAAAATTATAAAAAATAAAATTAATTGTAAGTAAATTTTGCAATCCATTCTCTATCTCATAATTTAATTGAAAGGGAAAACTAAATTAAAAGTATCAGAAAAATAGGGTGTATTGGAAAGAAGATTATTATCAATACAGAAAAGTCTTATTGAAGAATTTCACTAGACAGTGAAAATGAAATTTCAGATATGAAGAATGAGATAATGGCAAAATCTGACAATTTTGCTGTTCTTTTAACAAATATTAATTTACTTTAGCTTAAATGTAGAATATGTTAGGCTACTATAAGATAAATTTAAGTTGGAAAAAGGTTTCAGAGGAATGTTAAACAAATTGGTATAAAATTTAAGGAAGTGGAATGATTTAATGAGAACCCTTCATTAAGAAATAAAGTAGACCATGATATATAAAAAAGGGAGAGTCTGACTATAGGAATAAATTATATTAGTATTGAAACAATATAAAAATAAAATCTTGAGGAAAAGGGCATGGGGAATAGAAGACATTTGAACGATATTTCAAAGTTAAGATTATGTAGGATTTGAAGAGGAAATAAAAGAAATCACACTGTGTTTTTTAGCTTGAGTTCCTGCTAAAAGAATGTAGCATTCACAAAAATAGTAAAATCAAGAGGACAACCTGGAATAAGAGGTACCAGTTTGAATTTACATGTATTTGATAGATTATAAAAAAGATTGCAATTTTTTCTAGCTAAGAATTTCCTTTTTAGATGAACTGTGTAAAGTAATAAACTGGGTTACAAAGTTTCTGAGCTCAAAACTATATTCATTTCATTCAATGCTTTTCCCCCCATCTTTGCTAGGCCTATATTTTCAGTGTTCATTCATCTATTTTTTGACCATCTGAAAAGAGAAAAAGTATTGAAAGCAATAAAAAAGAAAAAAGTTCACTTACTGAGACTTAAAATTACACATATGAAACAGGCAACAATTTTAAATAATATGTAATTATTAAAATGAATCATGTAGACAAGTACAAAATGGGATTTGAGAAGAAGGAAAGGGTTATGTGGGCTCTTCCATTTAATTGGACCTTCCAAACTAATAGAATTTGTCTCAGAGGGAGTGAGAAGGAAATTCAATTTAGGAAGTTGGAATCAGTTGATATTGAAAAATCTTATTCCTCTAATTATAGTAAAATATCGGCATTCTTCCCTTAAAAATTATATTTTTGAGGGGAGGCAAGAATCTTTCTTAGTCATTCTTTTGATTCATTTCACTCATTTAATTTCACTTCCAATTTTCAAAAAGTCATACTGTGATTAGTCAAATTTAATATCAAATAACTTCATGTTATTGTATTGTGGAAGGAGTGTCTTAAGCAATACCTAAGCAAGGAACTAGTGTTGATTTTTAATTGTAAATAAGGTTAAAAATATGAGTATAGCTTTGTTACTATCAAAGGCACTATCATAATTCTAGTCAACCACAGCTAATGAATAGACTCACAATTTCTGTGTTATTCTTTATTCTTCCTTCTCCCTCAATCTACATATCTACTTTAGTTACCACATAATTTTGTGCACTTAAGTGCTGCCTCTGCACCTGAGATGCAACAGAGTACAGATCTATTGCTCTGATGCTTATGCTAATTTTGGCCTAACAATTAACCCCAAGAAAACAAAAGTTCTCCAGAAATCAGTTCCATATCGTCCATATGTGGAATCATCAATTCTAGCAAATGGAGAAACTTTGAATGCTGTGGGTAAGTTCATTTACCTTGGCAATATATTTTCCAGGGTTTTAATACATATTGAGATTCACACACTCATTGCCAGAGCATGTTCCGTCTTTGGGTGACTCTAACAAAAGTCTGAGAAAAGAAGTTTCAAACTGCTTCTTGGTCTACAGGGTCTATAGAGTCATTGTGCTGACCTTATTGCTGTATTCCTATGAAACCTAGATACTATACCACCACCCAGCTAGGAGACTGAATAACTTCTAATTGTCTTAGGAAGAACCTGAAATCACCTAGCAGGATAAGATACCAAACACTGCTGAACAAACTGCCAAACATTTAAACTACTGCAGAGGGCACAAGTCAGATGGACTGGCTATGTTATTCAAATGCCAAACATATGTTTACAAAAAAAAAAAAAAAAAAAAAAAAAAAAAACTATTTTACACAGTACTCATATAAGGCAGACATTCACATGGAGGTCAAAAGAAGCAATACGAAGATATTCTCAGGATACTACTACACATCTGTCAGATTGGCTAAGATGACAGGAAAAGATAATGATGAATGTTGGAGGGAATGTGGGAAAACTGGGACACTGATACATTGTTGGTGGAACTATGAACAGATCCAACCATTCTGGAGAGGAATCTAGTGCTCAAAAAGTTATCAAACTGTGCATACCTTTGACCCAGCAGTGTTTCTGCTGGGCTTGTATTCCAAAGAGAACTTAAAGGAGGGAAAGGGACCCACATATGCAAAAATGTTTGTGGCAGCCCTTTTTGTAGTGGCTAGAAACTGGAAAATGAATGGATGTCTATCAGTTGAAGAATGGCTAAATAAATTATAGTATATGAATGTTATGGAATCTTTTTGTTCTATAAGAAACAAAGCAGGATGATTTCAGAGAAGCCTGGAGAGACTTACATGAATTGAAGCAAAGTGAAATGAGCAGAACCAGGAGATCTTATACACGGCAACAACTATACAATAATCAATTCTGATGGACATGATTTTTGGTAACAGTGAGATGATTGAGGCCACTTCCAAAGATCTTGTGATGAAGAGAGCCACCTCCACTCAGAGAGAGGACTATGGGAATTGTGTATGGGCCACACCATAGCATTTTCTCTCTTTTTGTTGTTGTTTGCTTGCATTTTGTTTTCTTTCTCAGTTTTTTTCCTTCTTGATCCTATTTTTCTTGTGCAATAAGATAATTGTATAAATATATATTATATATTTACATATAATGGATTTAAGATATATTTTAACATATTTAATATGTTTTGGATTACCTGCCATCGAGGGAAGGGGGTAGGAGGAAGAAAAGGAAATTTTGGAACCCAAGCTTTTGCAAGGGACAATGTTGAAAAATTACCCATGCATATGTTTTGCAAATAAAAAGCTTTTAAAAATATGAGTATAGGAGGGAGTGCCAAGAAATCCCATCACAACCCAAGCCCTCAACAATAATATTAATTAAAAAGAGAAGCTATTTCCCAAATAATTTTTTTGGAGATGCACTATTGCATTTTCTAGCTGATAATCAGTTGCACTCTGGCTTTTATACTCTCTAGCCATTCATTTGCCCTTTCTAACATCCAAGTGGCTGCACACAAGAAAGGATGTAATTTCAGCTTAAGGAAACTTTGGAGTCACTGATTGCTTGAATTTGCACAAACCCAAATATCTTTTTTTATTCCATTACTGTTTATTATATTTGCATTATTCTTATCATATTTTACCACTTTCCCAATTGGATTTAATGTTTTTAAAAATTTATAAATTTGAACACTGAAAGGAATCTGTAAATAATCTAGAATGGCCTCTGTCACTTTATAAGAATTAGAACTTGTTTTGTAGAGGAACTATGCAGGAGGGGAGAGAGAACTTTCTTGGAAACTCAGATAGTTGGCTAGAGCACCAAGACATTGTCACTTGCCCAGAGTCAAGAGAATAAATTGATATAAACTGGCCATATAACAAAGATTTAAAAAATATATTTGTTAGCTTCCATTGCAACTCCCTCATGAAATGCCTTTTTTTTCCCAAATTCTAATTTTCCAAATTATAATTCTAATAAAAAGAAGACATGATGATTTGAGAAATTTTCCCAAGGATAGGTATATAAGTATTTTTACATCCATGTCACATTTGTGTTATACCTTATATATTTACTGCATTATGCTTAATTATATTAGTAGGAGGATATGCATGTGTATAGATATGTATATAGATATGTGTATAGATATGTATATAGATATTTGTGAGTAGATATAGGGGGGTATCTGTGGTTGTAAATATGTTGTTTTCATACACATATATTTGCATATGTACATATAGGTATGTATATAGATGTATATGTTTGTATGTATGTGGAAGCAGTTAGATGGGTCAGTCAATAGCATTCCGAGTCTGGAGTCACAAGACTTTAAATCATATCTGGCCTCAGATACTAGCTTTGTTATCCTGGCAAGCCATTTAACTTCATCTGGCTTAATCCACTTAATAAGTAAAGGACAAAACATTCTAGTATCTTTGCAAAGAAAACTTCATGAACTGTATTGATCCACAAGGTTATGAAGAGGCAGACATGATTAAATGCCTAAAGAACATCATGTATTTATATTTATGTAGGTAATATGAATTCATATACCTATATGTACACATAAGGATATGCATACATTTAAATACCCATTTATCAAAACAGTAGCTTTTAAAGGAAGTATTAGTAGAAATAAATCAATTACTTTGGCTCCTAAAATAGTACAGTATCTATCTTAGAAAGAAACATATGGTAAATGCGAAATTAACACCTCTTGATTAAATTTTTTTTTTGTTGTTGCCTAGATTATCTTAATTGGAGAAGGATTTGGCTACAATAGAACTTTTTTTCAACTATAATCTCTTGGGTAGAATACAAGAGTACCAAATTTCTTTTTCTGAAACAGAACATCAACTATTTTGTGACTTATAGTCAGAGATTCTGGGACAATCAAACATTAAAAAAAAAAAAAAAAAAAAAAACTTGGGTCCAATGATCAATAGGTTTGTTGGACACCAAAGTTGAAATTGGCATTTTTTTTTTTGTTTGTTTGTTTTTGTTTTTTTTTCAATTCAAGATTCTCTTTAAGTATTACACCATAGGGCGGAGCCAAGATGGCGGAGAAGACACACGCGACTTTCTAAGCTCTTCTCTTACCCTCTTTATCAATATTATATCAAGCCTCAAAAATAGTCTTGACTGCTACAATTCGTAAAGATAAGAAGTAGAACAACTCACCGCCGAAGAAAATCTGCAGTCTCCCCAAAAAGGTTGGTTCGGGGCCAGGGGAGATCGGCGCAGACGGGAGAGAAATTAGGTTCCAAGGAGAGTCTCAAACCCAGGGTGAAGGCACAGATCTCAGCACAAGCGCGCAGCCCCAACCCGCAGTACGGGCTTTTCCTTGGGGCAGTTGTGATCCTGCACAGCAGGAGGACTCAGCCCGGGTTAGCCTCCAATCTGCGCAGTGGGGAGCTCGGCTTGGGGCCATAGAGCTTATCCAGGGCTGATTTGTATTGGGCACAGACACTGGGGCAGAGTTCCGGGCGGTCTGAGGTCTGCAGTCTGCGGTCTGCAGTCAGCTGCTAATACTCACAGTCCCACAAGAGGCTCCGGCCTGGGGCAGTTACACTTCCACCCCTTAGTCTCTAGCCGAGTGCAATCACTAACCCACTCAGCCCTACAAAGCAGTTTGATAGCTCGGCCAGTGCTGAATCCAATTCCTGTTGGGGGAAGGGAAAACTCTCACTCAGAGCACTCCCATACCTCGGAGCCAGAAATCAGTTTACATCTTTCCCTGATCTGCAGAGGAAGCTGGTAACCCCCTTGCCTAGGAGACCTACCCTAAAGGCTTTAAAACATGAATAAAAAAGATGAAAAGAACGATCGACAGCTTCTATGCAGAAAAAGAGCAGGTCAGCAAACCTGAAGAGACCTCAAACAGCAAAAATGCATCAGACTGTCCTCCTTTATATGATGCTCTCATAGAAGAGACCATTAAAAGTCTCAAAAGAGAGTTAGAAGATAAATGGGGAAAGGAAAGAGAAGCCTTACAAGAGAGCAACAACTTCCTGAAATACGAATTGGAAAAAGTAAAAAAAATCTCAGGAAAGTAAGAATTGGGAATTGGAAAAAAATAAAGAATTCACTAGAAAGTAGGATTTGTGAATTGGAAAAGACAAAGAACTCGCAAGAAAGTAGGATCCGTGAATTGGAAATGACAAAGAACACGCAAGAAAGTAGGATCTATGAATTGGAAAAAGAAAATAATTCACTAAAAAAAAAAAAAAATTAGTGAAATGGAAAAAAATTCGACAGACCAAAATAATACATTCAAAAACTCAATTGGACATATACAGAAAGAAGTAAAAAAAAGCTAATTAAGAAAATAATTCTTTAAAAATTAGAACTGAACAAATAGAAACTAATGATTCATTGAGACAGCAAGAATCAGTCAAGCAAAAACAAAAAAATGACAAACTGGAAAAAACCATAAATTATCTACTTGCAAAAACGACAGACTTGGAAAATAGATCTAGGAGAGATAACCTGAGGATTATTGGACTTTCTAAAAACTATGAAAAAAAAAAAGAGCCTAGATACTATTTTATAAGAAATCATCAAAGAGAACTGCCCAGATGTAATAGAATCAGAAGGTAAAATAGGCATTGAAAGAATTCATCGAACACCTTCTGAAAGAAACCCTAAAATAAAAACCCCAAGGAATATTGTGGCCAAATTTCAGAACTATCAGATTAAGGAAAAAATTTACAAGCAGCAAAAAAAAACCATTTAAATACCGAGGTGCCACAATAAGGATCACCCAAGATCTGGCTGCCTCTACATTAAAGGAAAGAAGGACCTGGAATATGATATTCCGAAAGGCACAAGAACTTGAGATGCAGCCAAGAATAAACTACCCAGCTAAGCTGAGCATTTTCTTCCAGGGAAGAAGATGGACATTTAATGAAACAAATGAATTCCATTTGTTTCTGAAGAAAACCAGAACTAAACAAAAATTTGATCTCCAAGCATAGAACTCAAGAGATGCAGAAAAGGGAAAAATAACTCTTGAGAATTGTATTTCTGTTGTGGATATACAAAAAGAATACATGTATAATTTGATTGTACTGATATAACATAAAAAGGGAAGTAGATATGGAAAAGGGATGATGGCAGAATAAGGTGGGAAGGAGGGATAAAAAGAGGGAAACCACATCCCACAAAGAGGCTAAGGAAACTTATCATATCTGAGGGAATTTAGAGAGGGGAGGAAACTTGTGTGACTCTTATTCTCATCAGAGTTGGCTCAAAGAAAAAATAATTGACATTTGTTTTAGAGAAAATTCTCTCGCCTCCATTAAAACGGGGAGAGGAAAAGGGAAAAGAAAAGAGTAATAAGGGAAGGAAGGGGAAAGACTCAAAGGGGGAGGGAGGGATTATAAAGAGGATAAGTATCGTGATACAAGAGGGGTACATAAGTTTAAAAGGGGAAAGAGGGTTGGGGGAAGCAAGAATAAGTAAAGCACAATCTGGGGTTATTAGGATGGCAGGAAATACAGATTTAGTAATTCTAACCGTAAATGTGAATGGGATGAACTCCCATAAAGAGGAGGCAGATAGCAGACTGGACTCAAAGTCAGAACCCTACAATATGTTGTTTACAAGAAACACATTTTAAGCAGGGGGATACATATAGAGTAAAGGTAAAAGGCTGGAGCAAAATCTCTTATGCTTCAGGTGAAGTCAAAAAAGCAGGGGTAGCCATCCTTATCTCAGATCAAGCAAAAGTAAAAATTGATCTAATTAAAAGAGATAAGGAAGGAAAATACATCCTGCTAAAGGGCAGCATAAACAACAAGCTAATATCAATGTTAAACATATATGCACCAAGTGGTATGGCATCCAACTTCCTAAAGGAGAAGTTAGAGAGTTGCAAGAAGAAATAGACAACAAAACTGTAATAGTAGGAGATCTCAACCTTGCACCTCAGAATTAGACAAATCAAACCACAAAACAAATAAGAAAGAAATTAAAGAAGTAAATAGAATATTAGAAAAATTAGGTATGTTGGATCTTTGGAGAAAATTGAATGGAGATAGAAGGAATATACTTTCTTTTCAGCAGTTCATGGAACCTACTCAAAAATTGACCATATATTAGGACATAAAGACCTCAAAATTAAATGGAAGAAAGAAGAAATAGTAAATGCTTTCTTTTCAGATCATGATGCAATAAAAACTACATTCAACAAAAAGTTAGGGGAAATAGACCAAAAGTAATTGGAAACTAAACAATCTCATCTTGAAGAATGATTGGGTGAAGCAGCAAATTATAGATACAATTAATGATTTCACTTAAGATAATGACAATGATGAGACATCATACCAAAATTTGTGGGATGCAGCCAAAGTGGTAATAAGAGAGAATTTTATATCCTTAGAGGCTTACATGAATAAAACAGAGAAAGAAAAGATTAATGAATTGGGCTTGTAACTAAAAAAACTAAAAAAAGACCAAATTAAAAACCCCCAATCAAATACTAAATTGGAAATTCTAAAATTAAAAGGAGAAATTAAAAATATTGAAAGTAAAAAATCTATTGAACTAATTAATAAAACTAAGAGTTGGTTCTATGAAAAAGCCAATAAAATAGATAAGCCTTTGGTAAATCTGATTAGAAAAAGGAGGGAGGAAAATGAAATTAGTAGTCTTAAAATGAAAATGGAGAACTTTCCACCAATGAAGAGGAAATTAGAGAAATAATAAGGAGTTATTTTGCTCAACTTTATGCCAATAAATTTGATAACCTAAGTGAAATGGATGACTACCTCCAAAAATACAGACTTCCCAGACTAACAGAGGAGGAAGTAAATTGTTTGAATAGTCCCATTTCAGAAAAGAAATAGAACAGGCAATTAAACAACTCCCTAAGAAAAATCCCCAGGACCAGATGGATTTACATGTGAATTTTACCAAACATTTAAAGAACAATTGGTCCCAATGCTATATAAATTATTTGATAAAATAGGGAAATGAAGGAGTCCTACCAAATTCCTTCTATGACACAGACATGGTAATCTGATACCTAAACCAGGTAGGCTGAAAACAGAGAAAGAAAATTATAGACCAATCTCCCTAATGAATATTGATGCTAAAATCTTAAATAAGATATTAGCAAAAGACTACAGAAAATCATCTCCAAGATAATACACTATGATCAAGTAGGATTTATACCAGGAATGCAGGGCTGGTTCAATATTAGAAAACTATCAATATAATTGGCCATGTTAATAAACCAAATTAACAAAACCATATGATCATCTCAATAGATGCAGAAAAAGAATTTGATAAAATCCAACATCCATTCCTATTAAAAACACTTGAGAGTATAGGAATAAATGGACTTTTCCCTTAAAATAATCAGCAGCATCTATTTAAAACCATCAGTAAGCATCATATGTAATGGAGACAAACTGCAACCATTCCCACTAAGATCTGAGGAAACAAGGTTGCCCACTATCACCGTTACTATTTAATATTGTATTAGAAACGCTAGCTATAGCAATAAGAGCTGAGAAAGAGATTAAAGTAATAAGAATAGGCAATGAGGAAGCCAAATTATCACTCTTTGCCAATGACATGATGGTATACTTAGAGAACCCCAGAGATTCTGCTAAAAAAGTTATTAGAAATAATCCACAACTTTAGCAAAGTTGCTGGTTATAAAATAAACCCACATAAGTCATCAGCATTCTTATATATCACTAACAAAATCCAACATTCAGAGTTACAAAGAGAAATTCCATTTAAAGTAACTACTGATAATGTAAAATATTTAGGAATCTATCTGCCAAGGGAAAATCAGAAACTTTATGAGCAAAATTACAGACCACTTTTCACACAAATTAAGTCTGATCTAACCAATTGAAAAATATTAAATGCTCTTGGATAGGCGAGCAAATATAATAAAGATGACAATATTACCTAAACTAATCTATTTATTTAGCGCTATACCAATCACACTCCCAAAAACTATTTTAATGACCTAGAAAAAATAACAACAAAGTTCATATGGAAAAACAAAAGGTCAAGAATTTCAAGGGAATTAATGAAAAAAAAAAATCAAATGATCGTGGCTTAGCTGTACCAGATCTAAAACTATATTATAGAGCAGCAGTTACCAAAACTATTTGGTATTGGCTAAGGAATAGATTAGTTGATCAGTGGAATAGATTAGGTTCAAGGATAAAACAGTCAACAAATATAGCAACCTAGTCTTTGACAAACCCAGAGATCCCAGCTTTTGGGATAAGAACTTACTGTTTGATAAAAATTGCTGGGAAAATTGGAAACTAATATGGCAGAAACTAGGCATTGATCCATACTTAACGCCGTACACCAAGATAAGGTCAAAATGAGTTCATGACCTAGGCATAAAAAATGAAATTATTAATAAATTAGAGGAACATAGGATAGTTTACCTCTCAGACCTGTGGAAGGGGAAGGTTTTTATGACCAAAGCAGAACTAGAGATCATTACGGATCACAAAATAGAAAATTTGGATTATACCAAACTGAAAAGTTTTTGTACAAACAAAACTAATGCAGACAAGATTAGAAGGGAAGCAATAAACTGGGAAAATATTTTTACAGTCAAAGGTTCTGATAAAGGCCTCATTTCCAAAATATATAGAGAATTAACTCTAATTTATAAAAAATCAAGCCATTCTCTAATTGAAAAATGGTCAAAGGATATGAACAGACAATTCTCAGATGAAGAAATTGAAACTATTTCTAGCCATATGAAAAGATGCTCCAAGTCATTATTAATCAGAGAAATGCAAATTAAGACAACTCTAAGATACCACTACACACCTGTCAGATTGGCTAAGATGACAGGAAAAATAATGATGATTGTTGGAGGAGATGGGAAAACTGGGACATTGATTCATTGTTGGTGGAGTTGTGAACGAATCCAACCATTTTGAGAGTAGTTTGGAACTATGCTCAAAAAGTTATCAAACTGTGCATACCCTTTGATCCAGCAGTGTTACTACTGGGATTATATCCCAAAGAGATTATAAAGAAGGGAAAGGGACCTGTATGTGCACGAATGTTTGTGGCAGCCCTTTGTAGTGGCTAAAACTGGAAACTGAATGGATGTCCATCAGTTGGAGAATGGTTGAATAAATTGTGTTATATGAAAATTATGGAATATTACTGTTCTGTAAGAAATGACCAACAGGATAATTTCAGAAAGGCCTGGAGAGACTTACATGAACTGATGCTGAGTGAAATGAACAGGACCAGGAGATCATTATATACTTCACAACAATACTATATGATGACCAGTTCTGATGGATCAGGCCATCCTCAGCAACGAGATCAACCAAATCATTTCTAATGGAGCAGTAATGAACTGAACTAGCTATGCCCAGAAAAAGAACTCTTGGAGATGACTAAAAACCTTTACATTGAATTCCCAATCCCTATATTTATGCATACCTGCAGTTTTGATTTCCCTCACAAGCTAATTGTACAATATTTCAGAGTCTGATTCTTTTTCTACAGCAAAATAACGTTTTGGTAAGGTATACTTATTTTGTATCTAATTTATATTTTAATATATTTAACATCTACTGGTCATCCCGCCATCTAGGGAAGGGGATGGGGGGGGGGGGTAAGAGGTGAAAAATTGGAACAAGAGGTTTGGCAATTTTTAATGCTGTAAAGTTACCCATGTATATATCCTGTAAATAAAAGGTTATTAAATAAAAATAAATAAATAAATAAAGTACTACACCATACTGGGAAAGGGACTGGTAGATGAAAAGTTAAGCATGTAAATTTAAAGGAACATAATATGCAATTGGGATTATAGGATCATATAAGAAGACTTACAGGCAGAGTCCTTTTCATATTCCCATATAAGATATAAACCCCTTTAGTTTGAATTGATTTTCATTTTTATTTTTATACTGAGCTGCTAGTGTTTGTCCCAGGTATATACTTAATAAATGTTTGTTCAATTTAATTTACTGGTATATAGGCTCAGATAAGTTTGGAGAGATTAAATAACTTGCCCAAAGTGGTATATTTGTAAATGACAGAGATATATTGTGAACTAAGCTCTTCTTCCAAATTCAATTATCTTTTACACTGTTCTATGCTTCCAGTTTGACAAAAGGCAAGAAGGTAGGTTGGAATCACACTATGGACAGTCTTAAATGTTAATATTAAAAGAAAAAAGTTGGGATTTTATACTAGAGGTAATAGAAGTTTTTTGCCTCCCCCATCATTCATGAGTGTGGCATCTTTAGACATGCTTAGAAAATTCACATGAAGATGCTTTATAAAAAGTGAAAGATTGTAATTGGGAAAATGATTGAGACTATTATAACAGTCTTATGAGAAAAATGATAAAGATTTTAACTACAAAAGTGTATGTACACGTGGAAAGAAAGGACAAATTATCAGAGTTAGAATGTACAATATGATAATTGATTGTTTGAGGCAAGACAGAGAGGTAAAAGTCAAGAACATTTACAAACATAATAAAGTTGGATGATTGTGGATGATGGTATCTAAATCAGAAAAGAAAAAAAATAAAGAACAAGATTTAAGGAAAATTACAATGAATTCCATTTGAGGACAATGGACTATGAGATGCTTATAACAATTGCAGGCACAGAGACATGGTAAAATAGCATAAGAATTCAGAGTAAAGATTAATTATATATATATATGTATGTATTTGGGAGATATCTTTTTAGGAATTATATGTGGTTTTGAGGGGATGGGGGTTTTAATAATATTTTATTTTCTTCAAATTACATATTGAAAGAAATTTTAATATTTTATTATTTTTTAATGCTTCAATCTATAGTCAGACACCATTAGTCCTTTTCTGAGTATGGATAGGATTTTTCATTATAAGTCCTTCAAAGTAGTCATGGATGATTGTACTACTGAGAATAGCAAAGTGATTCATAGGTGATCATTCCAGAAAATTGCTATTACTTTGTATACAGTATATTTCACTTTGCTTAAGTTCATGGAAGACTTTACATGATTCATTTTTTTTTTTTACTGAGAACATCCTGCTCATCATTTCCAAAAAACAACAACATCCCATCATAAACATATAACACAGTTTACTGCACCATTCCTGGCTTCCCCTCAATTTCCAATTTCTTTTGCCCTGAGAAGAGAACAATTATAACTATTTAGGTATGGATAGGTCATTTTTATTTTTTAAATCTCTTGGTATTCATGCCTAGTAATAGTGTGGTTAGGCCAAAGGATATGCATAAATTTATAACCCTTTAGACATAGCTCTTATTTTTTGACCATTTACAATTAGGACATGGCTGTTATTTTTTATAAATTTGATTTAATTCTCTCTATATTTGAAAAATGAGGCCTTATCAGAGAAATTTTTTGAAATTATTTTTACAATTGTTATTGCCAACTATATTTCCCCCATTTATTGTCTCTCTCCTTTTACCCTGTCTCTCCTCAAAAGTGTTTTGATACTGATTACTCACTCCCCAAATATACCCTGTCTTTTATCACCTTCCCTTCTTTCCATATCTTGTTCCTATTTTCCTGCAGTGTAAGATAGATTTCTGTACCCATATATTATTTCACCTCTTCTCCTCCCCGTCTTCCTCTCTATTGTAAAACTTTTTCTTGCCTCTTTTTTTATGGCAGACAATTTGTGCCATTGCAATTTCCCCTTTCCCTTTCTCAGTAAATTCCTCTCTCACCTTTTAAATTCATCAGTTAAAAAATATTATCTCTTCATATTCAATTCATATCTGGGCCTTCTGTCTAAATATAATTCTTCTAATTGCCATAATAATGAGAAAGTTGTAATGAGTTACCAGTATCATCCTCCCAAGTAGGAATGTAAACACATAAACCTTAAGTGCTTTATGATATCACTTTCTGATTGCTTCCTTATGCTTCTCCCAGAGTTCTATATTTGAAAATCAAATTTTCTCTTCAGCTTTGGTTTTCTCATCCTGAATATCTGAAAACTCTTTATCTCATCAAATTTCTACCCTTTCCTCTGAAAGATTATGCTCAGTTTTTTTCTGAGTAGGCCATTCTTGGTTATAATCCTAACTCCATTGCTGTCTGGGATATCAAGCTGTCCAGTCCTTTAATGTAGATACTGTTAGATATTGTATGATTATGACTGTGGCTCCATGATACTTGAATTGTTTCTTTGTGAATGCTTTCAATATTTTCTTACTGACCTGGAAGTTCAGGAATTTGGCTATAATATTCCTATGAGTTTTCATTTTGGGATCTCTTTCAGAAAGTGATTGGTAGATTGTTTCAATTTCTATTTTATTCTCTAGCTCTAGAATATCAGGATAGTTTTCTTTGATTATTTCTTTAAAGATGATGTCCAGGCTCTTTTTTCATTATGACTTTCAAGTAGATTAATAATTTTAAAATTATTTCTTCTGGATCTATTTTCCAAGTTGCTTATTTTCCAATGAGATATTTCACTTTTTCCCCCCTTTATTCTTCATTTTGTAAAGTTTTGCTTTATTGTTTCTTGATTAGCTTCTGTTTGCTCAATTCTAATTTTTAAGAAATTATTTTCCTTAGTTAACTTTTGTACCTCCTTTTCCAATTGGCCAGTTTTGCTTTTTAAAGTATTCTTCTCCTCATAAGCTTTTTTGCCTTTCCTTTTGGACCACTCTCATTTATTTTCCTAATTTTTCATTTGTCTCTCTCATTTGATTTTCAAAATTCTTTTTGAGCTCTTCTATGACTTGAGCCCAATTCTTATTTTTCTTGTAGTTTTAGATTGATTTTAACATCTTCTGAGTGTATGCTTTCTTCCTTGTTACTATATTAATTTTCAGTGCTCAGAAACATTTTTTGCATGCTCATTTTCCTAGCCTATTACTTGGCTTTTGACTCTGTTAAAAGTAGAGATCTGTTTTCAGAGTGAAAGATGCACTGTCCCAAGCTTCAGGGGTTTTGTGTAGTTTTTGTCAGATATCTTTCTAGGAACCTCATCACAAGTACTCTTTTCCACCCTGGAATTTTTAGGAATATCCCTGCCTTACTGTAGCTATAAGATCTAGTGTATGAATGCAACAGAGTCTTTGCTGATCCCCAGGGCCAGAGTTGGGACTGTTGCTGGGACCAGGGCTTTGGTGAGACTACACACAGGACTCTCATATTGTTGCCACAGACCTTCCAAATCCTCCCTGTAGTTCTGGGCGGAGAAGTCCAGAAGCCTTCAGCACCACTGCCAATTCAGATTCAGAGGTCTCATCTCACTGAAACTTGGCCCTAGCCATAGGGCTATGTTGGGGCTGGGGCTGGGTCTAGGGCTAGAGCCAGGCTAAGGCTTAGCTGCAGCAGCCTGGACTGGAATTGCATACTGAACTCCCGAACTGGTTTCACAGACCTTTTCTGCTAACTTTCCAAGTCCTTTTTGGTGTCTCTGGGCTGAGGAATCTGGAAACCAGCTGTATTGCCACTGATTTAGAAGGTGAGCTGGGGCCAGTGCTGGGTCTGAGGGCTGGTCCAGGGCTGTGCTGGCATGGCCTACAACAGGACTACATGCTGGACTCTCACCCTGATTTCATAGACCTTTTCTGTCAACTTTCTAAGTTGCCTTTGGCTGGAAAATATTTTACTCCATCTTTTGAGGTATTTTGATGCTCAAAAATTTGTTTAGAGTTATTAAAGGAATTTGGAGTGATTTGGGGAAGAGGTTGGTGAGTTCCTGCTTTTATTCCACCATCTTGACTCTGTCTCCATGGATTATATGTGAAACTAAGGGAGCCAGTTACTATCTTCCTACTCAAGAATATACCAAAAAAGTTTGCATTTTTTTTTACTTGAACTATATAAAAAGTCTATGGAATAATCAGGTTCCTAAATAACATTGCTATATCAGCTCTCAGTTAAAGAAAACAGTCACAACATTAGCATTGATCAAACACAATAGAATCAAGCTCAAACATAGATCACTACAATCCAATTTAAAGTACTAGGTCTAAATTCAGGAAAACCTTTTAAATCTGGCATCAGACACTTACTAGAAGAGTGATCCTGGAAAAGTCACTTCATCTTTATTCACTTGTTTCTTCAAATGTAAAATGGAGATAATAAGAGCACCCACATCACAGAGATGTTATGACTAAATAATATGATAATTACAAAACAGTAGTGTCCTTTTATAATGATAATACATAAAATACAATTTTAATAGAGACTATAAAACCCTCACATGGTTTTCCTCATATAATTCAACTTACCAAAAAAAAATCACCTCACCTAAAAATACTTATTTTATACGTTTGGGATTCAATTTGCTATGGTTTTTAAATTTATTCATTCAGTTTGGTTTATTTGTGTATCTATTAATTTGCTTGTCCCTTTTTGATAAGAAGCTTAGATGCATCTGAATCCAGACCAAGTATTCTATCCACTGTAGCACCTAATTCCCAATAATGAAGAAGGAAGAAAAAGAAAGAAGAGGAGACTAAGAAGTGAAGAAACAATAAATATTATGCAATGTTCCCCAATGAAAGGGGAAAATGTAATTTTTTTTGAGAGGAAAGGAGATGATATACATCTACATAGATCTTGAGCACAGATCTGACTTTTATATTAGAGAAGCAGCCTAAGCCCTGGAAAGGCTGAAAAGACAAATCAACCTAGTTTAGTTAGTGAAATCTTATAATGTTTGGACTGTGTCTCTTAATCAGAATCAGCCTGAGTCCTTGATCTAAGTGGAGGAGTGATGAAAGCAGGACAGCCACTACAAGGCTGGTCAAAGATGGAGTCCAGAGTCTGGAATCTGGAGTCTCAAGTCTTCTCTGTGTCTGTGGCTGAGAAACTCCTCTGTGTCTGTGGCTGAGAAAGTCTTCTGTGTCTGAGACTCCCTTAAATATCTCAATACAATTACATCACTACAGCACACTGAGCACATGCAACTGTTAGGAGAGTCATTACATCACCATATAGAGAACCATTATCTCTGAGTAGGTGCTTAACTTTAAGCACCATGCTGTCCTTGATTTAAATTCACCTTTATGTCTTTCCAGTCCTCTACAAAATCTACCTTAGCAATATATCTAATAGTGAGGAAATGCTGAGCCACTAAAGATGAGAGTCTAATATCAACACAAGATAACAAGCATGAACCAGAGAAAAGGATTCCTCATCTTTAAGTAAGATCAATAATTGGGCAACATCAGGATCCAAAGGGCAAAACAGGAAAACATGACAGAGATATATGATACATGGTAGAATAAAAAAGGATACATTTTCAGTTCATATCATTCAATATGTTGAACATAGCAACATCCCTTTGAGTTCCTTACTCCTTATTCTTCTCAATGAACTTAACTTAATGACAGCAACTGGCAGCTGCTAAGAGTTTGTCCTAGAAATTTGCAGTGTTTGTACAGAAATCAAAAGAAAAAAATTGTTTTTATGTCATTTTCCCCCCTGAGATTTATTTTTGTAAGTATTTTGGTACATTAAAAATTATTCTTTTAGTTAATAAGATTCAATTTTATGGACATATTTTAAAGGTAGAAAAAATGTCAAAGATGAGACTTAGGTAATTTATATTATTCTCCTGAATTAACAGAAGATCAACTATGTCCACCTAACCCTTGCCTCCAAGACTAGGTAAAAGCCTTAAGTTTACAAAAACAAAAAGATCTTGGGCACAATGGGTATCATCATAACAAATCATTATTATTCTATTCATTCTAATTGTTTCCCCTTACATTGGTGAGCAGTATCACTGAAGAATTTCTTTCCAAGCTTTTCGGATCATTGAGAGTTGGAAGATACTAAGGATGTAAAATATCTGTGGTATCTTGAAGGGAGAGAGAGAGAGAGAGAGAGAGAGAGAGAGAGAGAGAGAAAAGAAGAAGAAGAAGAAGAAGAAGAAAGAAGAAGAAGAAGAAGAAGAAGAGAGGAGGGGAGGAGAGGGGAGAGGAGAGGAGAGCAGAGGAGAGGAGAGGAGAGGAGAGGAGAGGAGAGGAAAAGAGAGGAGAGGAGAGAGAAGAGGAGAGGAGAGGAGAGGGAAGAGGAGAGGAGAGGAGAGGGGAGAAGGAGAGGAGAGGAGAGAGAGAGAGAGAGAGAGAGAGAGAGAGAGAGAAAGAGAAATTCAAGTCATTGAAGCAGAAACTACAAAGAGACATAAAAGATTAGACAGATATCAGAAAATTCTCTGCAGGGGGTTGCAAGCAAAAAAAAAAAAGAGATGGGGGACAAAAATCTATTACAAACAAAAATAAAGTCTTTTAAAGTTTAAGGGGAAAATAGTCTTGCTCTGTGAAAAGATGGTGAGACACGTTCATTGATCTTTTTAAGAGACAACAAAAAAATTGGCCGACAACTGAATAAAAGAAAATGAAGCTCCATTAACACAATCTGTCGAAAGACAACTCAGATAAATTGATCAATGCAGTACAAATCATTTCTAACCTTTCCCCCTATTTGGAGAGGATGATTTTTTCAAGAGAGTAAACAACATACATCATCAACTTCAAGTGCTTTTTAGATGGCTTTTCCAGCAATAATGGAAATGGAGAATTTCTGGAACTAAGCATGTAATGCTTTTTCCTCCCCTCTCACTGTTATTGGTCAAGATACTATCAATACATTGAGAGAGATTTAAGCAAGTTGTTTTGTAACTTCAATTGGTGAGTTCTCATTCATCTATTTACATATATGTGTGTGTATGCACAAACACACACATGCATGCTTATTTTCAATTCAATTTTACTTTTAAGTTAGATAAATAATTTTAACAAAATCATATAAAACCAAATGAGATGGAAATAAAATTAAATTTGTCTGAAATTATTTTAAGAGGCAATCTTTTTTTTTGTGATATCCTCCGAAATTTCAGTACTTTCAACCTGAGATGTAGAAACTTGCTCATCAAATTCCTGTGTTCTTATCTATTTACAATAGAAGCAAGTTGGCAAAGTAGCAATAAGTCCATCCCCAAGATAATGGGGCCCTTTTTCATGTAGTCCAGGTACTTCTCCATAGGAGTCTTGTAAGTGGGATGGCACTTGAAGACTGGTTCATCTGAATGGAAATTAATCCTGTTAAAAAAAAATTCATCAAGATCAGCTTCCTCAGCACAGCATCAATTGGAAAAATGACATCTGCCTTAGTGATCTTGTTTCTGTACTATATAATTAATTCCTAGTGAAGAATTACATGTATTTGTTGTACATGTACTAGCCCTGTGACATAATCATTCTGAGGTAGGACTTGTGTTGGATTCATGACTTATTCCAAAGATGGCATACCTAAAATGCTTTGTAAATGCATCAGAATATGACTCCAAATTTCTTCAATAGTCTCATGTTTATTTACTTTTCCTCTCCTGGATTTTCTTTCTTTAAATCTCTAATATTACTTGGACGATTTTCTGCATACTGCTGATAGACAAGTTGTGTAGGAGTCCTATGAGATAAGAGATTTTTAAAAAGGGAAAAGCAAAAGGACCTATATGGAATACACACACACACACACACACACACACACACACACACATACAGTAGTTCTTTTCTGGAGGCAAAGAATTGGAAGCTGAGTGGATGCCCATCAAGTGGAGAATGGCTGAACAAAACTGTGGTATGTGCCCCCTGTGTAAGAGAAGATGCTGCATTTAGATAGCAGTTGTTATAATTATATGGATTATGAAGGATTATGAAGGATTATGGAGTATCTGCTTATTCTCACAAACCTTAGTTTGTGATTTCCTCTAAAAGCTATGCCAAATTATTTCAAAAAGTTCAGACACTCACATATATCGTGGGAGGGGAAGAGGCCTAAATTCTAGGAAAGAGATGTCAGACGACCCCCCCACACACACCATATCCCTTTTGTCAACACAGATTTTTTTCTTTTGGCTATTGGGGCTAAGTGACTTGCCCAGAGTCATACAGCTAATACATGTTAAGTGTCTGAGTCTGGATTTTAACTCAAGTCCTTCTGAGTCCAAAACTGGTGCTCTATTCACTTCACCATCTACCTGCCTCCATAAAAGCTCTTCTAATATCATTTTTGATGAAATACTATCTGCCTCATTTCATTTACATATAATACTTTCTTCAGGTATTCTTGTAGAAATCAATTAAAATATTTATATTTTGATTTATATTTAATTAAGTAAATGATGTTCAGAATGGATTTCTGGGTTTCCTTTTTTCCTCCTTTGGAGAAGAAAGCTTCTGAACAGTAAAAGAACTTCAACATGAAATAAGCCACTATCATTCTACCTGGTGAAGTGATTTGATGAAATCAAAAGTACTTGGTCAGTAATAGGTAAAGGTGGGAAAGCAAATCATTTCTTCTTAATAAGTCACTCTTGACCATGAAGTTGTGATGTTGCTGCTAAATACTTTTTGAGATTTTCAGTGAGGGGGCGGAGCCAAGATGGCGGAGAAGACACACGCGTCTTTCTAAGCTCTTCTCTTACCCTCTTTATCAATATTATATCGAGCCTCAAAAATAGTCTTGACTGCTACAATTCGTAAAGATAAGAAGTAGAACAACTCACCGGCCGAAAAAATCTGCAGTCTCGCCAAAAGGTTGGTTCCGGGGCCAGGGGAGATCGGCGCAGACGGGGAGAAGAATTAGGTTCCAGGAGAGTCTCAAACCGAGGGTGAAGGCACAGATCTCAGCACAAGCGCATCTCCCCAACCCGCTAAGGGGCTTTCCTTGGGGCAGTTGTGATCCTGCACCGCAGGAGGACACAGCACCCGGTTAGCCTCCACATCTGCACAGTGGGGAGCTCGGCTTGGGGCCATAGAGCTTTCCAGGGCCGATTTGCATCAGGCAGAGACTCTGGGCAGAGTTTGTGGCTGTCTGCATTCTGCGGTCTGAGCTCAGCTGCTAATACTCACAGTCCCACAAGAGGCTCCGGCCTGGGCGGTGACACTTTCACCACTTAGTCTCTAGCCTAGGGCAATCGATAATCCACTCAGCCCTACTAAGCAGTTTGATAGCTCGGCCAGTGCTGAATCCACTTCCTGTTGGGGGAAGGGAAAACTCTCACCCAGAGCACTCCCATACCTCAGAGCCGGAAATCTGTTTAAATCTTTCCCTGCTCTGCAGAGAAGCTGGTAACCCCTGCCTAGGAGACCTACCCTAAAGGCTTTTAAAACATGAATAAAAAGATGAAAAGAACGATCCACAGCTTCTATGCAGAAAAAAGAGCAGGTCAGCAAACCTGAAGAGACCTCAAACAGCAAAATGCATCAGACTGTCCTTACATAATGCTCTCATAGAAGAGACCATTAAAAAGTCTCAAAAGAGAGTTAGAAGATAAATGGGGAAAGGAAAGAGAAGCCTTACAAGAGAGCAACAACTTCCTGAAATACGAATTGGAAAGTTAAAAATTCCAGGAAGTGCAGGGAAACAAAATTGGTGAATTGGAAAAATAAAAATCTCAGGAAAGTAAGAATTGTGAATTGAAAAATAAGAATTCACTAGAAAGTAGGATCTGTGAATTGGAAAAGACAAAGAACACGCAAGAAAGTAGGATCTGTGAATTGAAAAGAAAATAATTCACTAAAAAAAAAAATTAGTGAAATGGAAAAAATTCCACAGACAAAACAATACATTCAAAACTCAATTGGACATATACAGAAAGAAGTAAAAAGCTATTGAAGAAAATAATTCTTTAAAATTAGAACTGAACAAATTGAAACTATGATTCATTGAGACAGTAAGAATCAGTCAAGCAAAAACAAAAATGACAAACTGGAAAAACCAAGAATATCTACTTGCAAAAAACAACAGACTTGGAAAATAGATCTAGAGAATAATCTGAGGATTATTGGACTTTCTGAAAACTATGATGAAAAAAGAGCCTAGATACTATTTTACAAGAAATCATCAAAGAGAACTGCCCAGATGTAATAGAATCAGAAGGTAAAATAGGCATGGAAAGAATTCATCGAACACCTTCTGAAAGAAACCCTAAAATAAAACCCCAGGGAATATTGTGGCAAAATTTCAGAACTATCAGATTAAGGAAAAAAAATTTTACAAGCAGCCAAAAAAAACCCATTTAAATACCGAGGTGCCACAATAAGGATCACCCAAGATCTTGCTGCCTCCACATTAAAGGAAAGAAGGGCCTGGAATATGATATTCGAAAGGCACAAGAACTTGAGATGCAGCCAAGAATAAACTACCCAGCTAGTTGAGCATTTTCTTCCAGGGAAGAAGATGAACATTTAATGAAACAAACGAATTCCATCTGTTTCTGAAGAAAAACCAGAACTAAACAAAAAATTTGATCTCCAAGAATAGAACTCAAGAGATGCAGAAAAGGTAAAATAACTCTTGAGAATTGTATTTCTGTTGTGGATATACAAAAGAATACATGTATAATTTGATTGTACTGATATAACATAAAAAGGGAAGAGATATGGAAAAGGATGATGGCAGAATAAGGTGGAAGGAGGGATAAAGAGGGAAACCACATCCACAAAGAGGCTAAGAAACTTATCATATCTGAGGGAATTTAGAGAGGGGAGGAACATGTGAATCTTACCTCATCAGAGTTGGCTCAAAGAAAAAATAATTGACATTTGTTTTAGAGAAAATTCTCTCGCCTCATTAAAAACGGAGAGGAAAGGAAAAAGAAAAGAGTAATAAGGGAAGGAAGGGGAAAGACTCAAAGGGGGAGGGAGGGATTACAAGAGGATAAGTATCGTGATACAAGAGGGTACATAAGTTTAAAAGGGGAAAGAGGGTTGGGGAGGCAAGAATAAGTAAAGCACAATCTGGGGTTATTAGGATGGCAGGAAATACAGATTTAGTAATTCTAACCGTAAATGTAAATGGGATGAACTCCCCATAAAGAGGAGGCAGATAGCAGACTGGATCAAAGTCAGAACCCTACAATATGTTGTTTACAAGAACACATTTAAAGCAGGGGATGCATATAGAGTAAAAGTAAAAGGCTGGAGCAAAATCTATTATGCTTCAGGTGAAGTCAAAAGCAGGGTAGCCATCCTTATCTCAGATCAAGCAAAAGTAAAAATTGATCTAATTAAAAGAGATAAGGAGTACACATCCTGCTAAAGGGTAGCATAAACAATGAAGCAATATCAATATTAAACATATATGCACCAAGTGGTATGGCACTCAACTTCCTAAAGGAGAAGTTAAGAGAGTTGCAAGAAGAAATAGACAACAAAACTGTAATAGTAGGAGATCTCAACCTTGCACTCTCAGAATTAGACAAATCAAACCACAAAAACAAATAAGAAAGAAATTAAAGAAGTAAATATAATATTAGAAAAATTAGGTATGTTGGATCTTTGGAGAAAATTGAATGGAGATAGAAGAGAATATACTTTCTTCTCAGCAGTTCATGAACCTATTCAAAATTGACCATATATTAGACATAAAGACCTCAAAATTAAATGCAAGAAAGCAGAAATAGTAAATGCTTTCTTTTCAGATCATGATGCAATAAAAACTACATTCAACAAAAGTTAGGAAATAGCCAAAGTGTGGAACTAACAATCTCATCTTAAAGAATGATTGGGTGAAGAGCAAATTATAGATACAATTAATACCACTCAAGATAATGACAATGATGAGACATCATACCAAAATTTGTGGGATGCAGCCAAAGCGGTAAAAGAGGGAATTTTATATCCTAGAGGCTTACTTGAATAAAACAGAAAGAAAAGATTAATGAATTGGGCTTGCAACTAAAAAAACTAAAAAAGACCAAATTAAAACCCCAATCAAATACTAAATTGGAAATTCTAAAATTAAAAGGAGAAATTAAAATATTGAAAGTAAAAACTATTGAACTAATTAATAAAACTAAGAGTTGGTTCTATGAAAAAGCCAATAAAATAGATAAGCCTTTGGTAAATCTGATTAGAAAAAGGAGGAGGAAATGAAATTAGTAGTCTTAAAAATGAAAAGGAGAACTTTCACCAAGGAAGAGGAAATTAGAGAAATAATAAGGAGTTATTTTCTCAACTTTATGCCAATAAATTTGATAACCTAAGTGAAATGGATGACTACCTCAAAAATACAGACTTCCCAGACTAACAGAGGAAGAAGTAAATTGCTTGAATAGTCCCATTTCAGAAAAAGAAATAGAACAGGCAATTAAACAACTCCCAAGAAAAATCCCCAGGACCAGATGGATTTACATGTGAATTTTACCAAACATTTAAAGAACAATTGGCCAATGCTATATAAATTATTTGATAAAATAGGGAATGAAGGAGTCCTACCAAATTCCTTCTATGACACAGACATGGTACTGATACCTAAACGAGGTAGGCTGAAAACAGAAAGAAAATTATAGACCAATCTCCTAATGAATATTGATGCTAAAATCTTAAATAAGATATTAGCAAAAGACTACAGAAAATCATCTCCAAGATAATACACTATGATCAAGTAGGATTTATACCAGGAATGCAGGGCTGGTTCAATATTAGGAAAACTATCAATATAATTGGCCATGTCAATAACCAAATTAACAAAAACCATATGATCATCTCAATAGATGCAGAAAAAGCATTTGATAAAATCCAACATCCATTCCTATTAAAAACACTTGAGAGTATAAGAATAAATGGACTTTTCCTTAAAATAATCAGCAGCATCTATTTAAAACCATCAGTAAGCATCATATGTAATGGAGACAAACTGCAACCATTCCCAATAAGATCTGAGTGAAACAAGGTTGCCCACTATCACCGTTACTATTTAATATTGTATTAGAAACGCTAGCTATGAATAAGAGCTGAGAAAGAGATTAAAGGAATAAGAATAGGCAATGAGGAAGCCAAACTATCACTCTTTGCCGATGACATGATGGTATACTTAGAGAACCCCCGAGATTCTGCTAAAAGTTATTAGAAATAATCCACAACTTTAGCAAAGTTGCTGGTTATAAAATAAACCCACATAAGTCATCAGCATTCTTATATATCACTAACAAAATCCAACATTCAGAGTTACAAAGAGAAATTCCATTTAAAGTAACTACTGATAATGTAAAATATTTAGGAATCTATCTGCCAAGGGAAAATCAGAAACTTTATGAGCAAAATTACAGACCACTTTTCACACAAATTAAGTCTGATCTAACCAATTGGAAAAATATTAAATGCTCTTGGATAGGGCGAGCAAATATAATAAAGATGACAATATTACCTAAACTAATCTATTTATTTAGCGCTATACCAATCAGACTCCCAAAAACTATTTTAATGACCTCAGAAAATAACAACAAAGTTCATATGGAAAAACAAAAGGTCAAGAATTTCAAGGAATTAATAAAAATCAAATGATGGTGGCTTAGCTGTACCAGATCTAAAACTATACTATAGAGCAGCAGTTACCAAAACTATTTGGTATTGGCTAAGGAATAGATTAGTTGATCAGTGGAATAGATTAGGTTCAAGGATAAAACAGTCAACAAATATAGCAACCTAGTCTTTGACAAACCCAAAGATCCCAGCTTTTGGGATAAGAACTTACTGTTTGATAAAATTGCTGGGAAAATTGGAAACTAATATGGCAGAAATTAGGCATTGATCCATACTTAACGCCGTACACCAAGATAAGGTCAAAATGGGTTCATGACCTAGGCATAAGAATGAAATTATAATAAATTAGAGGAACATAGGATAGTTTACTCTCAGACCTGTGGAAGGGGAAGGTTTTATGACCAAAGCAGAACTAGAGATCATTACTGATCACAAAATAGAAAATTTCGATTATACCAAACTGAAAAGTTTCTGTACAAACAAAACTAATGCAGACAAGATTAGAAGGGAAGCAATAAAACCGGGAAAATATTTTTACAGTCAAGGTTCTGATAAAGGCCTCATTTCCAAAATATATAGAGAATTAACTCTAATTTATAAAAATCAAGCCATTCTCCAATTGAAAAAATGGTCAAAGGATATGAACAGACAATTCTCAGATGAAGAAATTGAAACTATTTCTAGTCATATGAAAAGATGCTCCAAGTCATTATTAATCAGAGAAATGCAAATTAAGACAACTCTAAGATACCACTACACACCTGTCAGATTGGCTAAGATGACAGGAAAAATAATGATGATTGTTGGAGGGATGTGGGAAAACTGGGACATTGATGCATTGTTGGTGGAGTTGTGAACGAATCCAACCATTTTGGAGAGTAGTTTGGAACTATGCTCAAAAAGTTATCAAACTGTGCATACCCTTTGATCCAACAGTGTTACTACTGGGATTATATCCCAAAGAGATTATAAAGAAGGGAAAGGACCTGTAATGTGCACGAATGTCTGTGGCAGCCCTTTTGTAGTGGCTAGAAACTGGAAACTGAATGGATGTCCATCAGTTGAGAATGGCTGAATAAATTGTGGTATATGAAAATTATGGAATATTACTGTTCTGTAAGAAATGTCCAACAGGATGATTTCAGAAAGGCCTGAGAGACTTACACGAACTGATGCTAAGTGAAATGAGCAGGACCAGGAGATCATTATATACTTCAACAACAATACTAGATGATGACCAGTCCTGATGGATCAGGCCATCCTCAGCAACGAGATCAACCAAATCATTTCTAATGGAGCAGTAATGAACTGAACTA
This sequence comes from Sarcophilus harrisii, assembly GCF_902635505.1. Classification (NCBI taxonomy): domain Eukaryota; kingdom Metazoa; phylum Chordata; class Mammalia; order Dasyuromorphia; family Dasyuridae; genus Sarcophilus; species Sarcophilus harrisii. The sequence goes on along the minus strand of NC_045427.1, from coordinate 534,813,413 downwards.
GCTATACCCAGAAAAAGAACTCTGGAGATGACTAAAACCATTACATTGAATTCCCAGTCCCTATATTTATGCGCACCTGCATCTTTGATTTCCTTCACAAGCTAATTGTACAATAATTCAGAGTCTGATTCTTTTTGTACAGCAAAATAATGTTTTGGTCATGTATACTATTTGTATCTAAGTTATATTTTAATATATTTAACATCTACTGGTCATCCTGCCATTTAGGGAGGGGTGGGGGTAAGAGGTGAAAAATTGGAACAAGAGGTTTGGCAATTGTTAATGCTGTAAAGTTACCCATGTATATATCCTGTAAATTAAAGGCTATTAAATAAATAAATAAAAAAAAAAAAATGAGGAAATTTAAAAAAAAAAAAAAAAAAAAAGAGATTTTCAGTGAATACACACAAATGAAATGGTGTGAGAAAACTAAATTGATCAAATTTCTTTGATTTTTCCACTAGTTGACTCCAGGACCCTCGCCCTACCATGCAGACCATCGGGATTCAGATCAACAGGCCACAATTCATTCTTTACCTATCAAATTCTTTCTCTTTACCCTTATTTTTTGTGTTTTAACAGGTTTTTTCACCATAACAAAATCATAGAGGTATTTCCTTGTTCAAAAAATTCAATATTTCAACATCTTGTTACTTACCTAGAAAGTACATATCCACAGTTGATATTACACTTAGATTACATTACCAAATCCTAATAAAATCTCCAGCTTAAAAAAATTGATGCTTGAAGATTTACATAATTCATTTCACTTCCCTTTTTTTTGTTGTTGTTGTTAGATGAAGAATTTATGAATCTGTCATATCTTAGGGTGATCCAATGATACATTTCAGAAATGTAAGAAGCAAAATTTTATTTTAAAATATAAAACCCAATAACTTAATATTTTATAAATTTGATTAAGGATTCAGGTCAGATAAACTCAAAGAAGAGCAACAAGAGGCTATAGGAGCCAAGGTCACATGAAAGCTTTTCAATTGTGCCACATAAAGAAGTATGCATGACAGCCTTTTGATCTTTTTTTTTGCAGGTTTAGTATTAGTCTCTCAAGTTCTCTGTTCTTTTTTTTTTTTATTTTTTTGAGGGATAGAGAGAAAATAATTTAAAATAATAATGAAATAAGGCAGCATTGCATAATGAATTGAGAGGCATCCTGAAGAGGCTAATGTCTTCTGACTTAAAGACCTCTGTTTAAGTCTACCCTTTAATATATACTCTCTATGTGAAGCTAGTCAAGTCACTTAACTTCTTAGCACTCCCCCAGTGGATTACAAACTCAGATTGCACAAATCCTGTAATGAGGAGAAATGGACATCTTTTACAAGGAAAACTACTACAGATGGACAATGAGTTTAAGAAATTGCAGAAAGTTATCAGTTATACTAAATAGCTTGTCATTGCAAGTCCAATACTAGTGTTTTTCTGAGGTTGCTTTAAATCATAGGTGTCAAGCACATAGTCTGAAGACTTCATGCAGTATACAATATTCCCAAGTGTGGCTCAATCTGGATTAAATATAATTCCTATCTGATTTTAATGTGCTGATGGATTGATTTTTAAAAAGTAATATGTAAATATGTTTGTTTTTTCCTAGTCAATATGTGGTCTACAGAGTTCCTGATATATGGGTTACCAACAGCAGTTTCTATTCAAGTGTGATACCACTTCCTTATGTCCATAAAATATTATGTTCTAAGAAGATTAAAATGACAAATAATCCAAAATGACAGCCAAAAGATTCAAGGTAGATATAAACAGGTTGTTTATATGTTACCAAACATGATTTTTATGTAAAAAGCAGCTAAAATGTTTGTTTAAGATATGTATGATGAGATATAGAGGTGGGTCATATACTGAGGACAGTTTGAGTGATACATATTACACCAGAGATACTTGCAGAATAAGAGACTTCAACACATTTGGTAAACAGGTTTTAGAGAAAAACATGAACCTTGAATTATATAATAAATGATATGTGAAAGATTAAGATCTGTTCTTGTCGAAAGAGTACACATCAATTATAAAAGTTCATAATATCCAAGTTGAATTAAGACCTGACTTGTCAAATCTATCACTTCCCATCATACATTCTTATAATCTTTATCTTGGGTTAAAGCATTATCTCTCAAAAGTACCTATCCCAATGCATATGACCTAGGAAGGGGGACACAAATGCATTATCATAAATTACTTAGTTAGGTGAACTATCACCTAAGAGAGAGAGCAAAGTCCTAAAGGAAATAGGCCATAGAATAAATTAAGTATTGATAGAAGAAAGGGATCTAAAAAAATAAAAAGACTTTCCCTAGAAAGAGATAACCAGAGCAAGGTAATGATTTTCTCCTTTTAGAGATGATGAAATGGAAATTCAGAAAGAGAGAAAGCAAGACTTAACCAAAATGAGTAGAAAATGAAGTAAGTAGAAAAAGTCAGAATTTGTTCTGAGGCCTTTGACTAAATCCAGTGCATTTGGATAGGAATACCTAAATAACATAAAAAGGGAGCGAAAAAATTTAATTGTATACCTTTTTCTAGATTACCTAAAACAAACACTGGTATCACAGACTTTGGGAATTCCATACTTATCTAACAATAGTAGTAGTAGTAGTAATTTTTAGTAGTAGTAGTAGTAGTAGTAAAAGTCATAGTTGTAATAGAAGTCATAGTAGTAGTAGTCGTCATTGTCTTGGTACTAGTCACAGTCTTAATCATAGTCATAGTGTTAATCCTAGTTGTAGTCATAGTCATAGTAGTATATGTATGGGACAGCTAGATGGTGCAGTGGGTAGAACATCAGCTCTGGAGCCTGAAGGGACCTGAGTTCAAATGTAACCTCAAACAGTTAACACTTCCTAGTTGTTTGACCCTGGGCAAGTCACTTAACCATAATCACATCCCCCCACACACACAGTAGTAAAGTAATAGTAAATGGTAGTGAATAGTAATTGTAAATGGTAGTTTTTAAAAACATCTTGCAGATGGTATCTTGTTAAGGGACAGGTCAATTCTCTGGGAGCCTCCACAGCTGTGGATCATAGCATCTGAAAGAGTTGCAAGGCAGCCTTTGCTGACTCAGGTGTTGTGCACTGGAAATGAGATAAATTGTAGGCAGAGGGAAGAGGAGAGAGGTCAAGCAACACAATGGCCTCTCAGTCAAAGAGGTCAGAGAACAGCAACTGCCTCTTGGTCTCTTTGTATCATCCTCTCACAAGAGGAGATCCTTTCTGGGTTGGATCTCCAGCAGCCATTGTCAGGTGGTTCCCATGTATAACAACAGCTTTCCAGGGTATTTCAACAGTATCTCTTTTTGTTTCTGAGGCAATTAAGTGACTTGTCCAGAGTCACACAGCTAGGAAGTGTTAAGTGTTTGAGATCAGATTTGAACTCAGGTCACCCTTACTTCAGGGCTGGTGCTCAATTCACTGCACCACCCAGCTGCCCCTATGGTAAAAATCCTTTTGATGCTCAAAAATCCTTGTGAGGTTGGTACTATTATTACCTAGTATCAAACAGTTAATAAATATATGAGGCAGGTTTCAAACTTATATCTTCCTAACATGAAGTCTAACACTCTATCTCTTCCACATTCAATCTGAACCCTAATTTTGAACTAAAGCAAATATCTACTAATTACCCTTTAGAGCAATTACACTTTTGTTTCATAGTAAAAACAATAATTTATATATCTATGAAACTTTAAGATTTAAAAAGCACTTTTCTCCTAAAAAAAAGTTTAGAGGGAGAAGGGTTGTGCAATTACTATTATTCCCATTTTATAGATGAAGAAATCCAGAAAACCCAATGATTTTACCTTTAGTCACCCAGCTATGTTAGTTCAGGATGAAAAATCTGAGGTACTATTCATATGTAAATTACTGTCCTTAAGGCGCTTTTCATTTGGAGAAGATTAGTACTGAAAAATTTAGAAAAAGTACTTTTGCATAAAGAAAAGGATTTAAAGGGATATACAAACGAAGTTATACAAAACATTTCTACATTAGGCACATCGTAGATAATAATAATAAACAATACATAGAAGAAAAATATTTCAATTCAAATTCAGACTCAAACAAAAGTCCTTTGGAATTGTTCTAGATCACTGTTTTTATTTGACTAGCTTAAACTATTCACATTTTAGTATCATTAAAGTAGTACTGTCATTATGTACAATGTTAGTTCTGCTTTTGCATCAGTCTTCCTACGTTTATATTTTAACTATTCTGCTTATTATTTCTTATACCACAAAAGTACAAATAATAGTATTCCATCACAATCCTATGCTACAAATTGTTCAGCCCAATTGATGAGTATTCCCCTCAGTTTCTAATTCTTTGCCACCACAAAAAGAGGTTCTATAAATATTTTTGTGGCTATAGATATTCTACTCTTTCTTAGGATCTAGTTGGGATACAGATCTAGTAGTGGTATTTCTGGGTCAAAAGATAAACACAGTTTCGTTCCCTTTGGGCACATTTACAAATTTATCTCCAGAATGACTGATCAAGTTCATTCACAAACCCACCAACAGTATATTAGTGTCCCAATTTTCCAAAATTCCTTCTAGCATTTGTCATTTTTCTTTTTTATCTTATTAGTCAATCTGATAAGTATGAGGTAGTGCCTCAGAGGTGGTCTAATTTATATTTCACTAAATATTAGTGTTTTAGAGTGTTTTTCATGTGAATATTGAGAGATATGATTTTTTTTTCACCTGGGACTTCTAAAAGGTACAATACAACCCTATAATCTATTTTGAACTCCCATACTTTGGCTTCAAATTCTGACCTTTTTTTCACTGTCATGTTACCTTGCATTTGTTTTCTTTCCCTTCCAAATCAACAATCTTCACAAGCTCTCCAATGCCTACTAAATTATTAACAGTTGCAAAACCTTTTGTTCCAATTTTTCCCCTCCTTCCCCCCACCCCTTTCCCCAGATGGCAGGTAGACTAATACATGTTAAATATGTTAAAGTATATGTTAAATACAATATATGTATACATGCCCATACAGTTATTTTGCTGCACAAAAAGAATCGGACTTTGAAATAGTGTACAATTAACCTGTGAAGGAAATAAAAAATGCAGGTGGACAAAAATAGAGGGATTGTGAATTCTATGTAGTGGTTAACACCCATTTTTCTGAGTTCTTTCACTGGGTATAGCTGGTTCAATTCATTATTGTTCTATTGGAGCTGATTTGTTTCATCTCATTGTTGAAGAGAGCCATGTACATCAGAATTGATCATCATGTAGTGTTGTTTTTGAAGTGTATAATGATCTCCTGGTCCTGCTCATTTCACTCGGTGTCAGTTCATGTAAGTCTCTCCAGGCCTTTCTGAAACCATCCTGCTGGTCATTTCTTCAGAACAGTAATATTCCATAACATTCATATACCACAATTTATTCAGCCATTCTCTAACTGAGGGGCATCCATTCAGTTTCCAGTTTCTTGCCACTACAAAGAGGGAATGCCTACTAAATTAAAAAGAAAAAAAAAGCATCCTCCTTTTTGGAATTAGGATGGAAGAAGGAGATTACACAATCAATCTGCAAAAAGGCAATTGGAGGGTAAAAGGGGATTGCAATTAGGAAAAACAGAGTTGTATGCAGTAGAGACTACTGAGATATCCCCTGGAGAAGTGAAATCTGTTCCTGTCCAGTCTATGGATCCCTTGCCTCCAGGCACAGTAGGCTTGACCATTTCACCTCCAGAGAGTGCTTACAAACTAGTGGTCATCCACACACTGATGTGGGAAACTGGGAATCTGTAGCTAATATCCCAGTCACTAACACAGGTAGACAACCTGTGATTTATCAACCAGGGGAAGTAGTAGCATCAGGCTTACTACTACATACCCCTAATAGATAATCTGATGACAGTTGCCCAGATTCTGACTTCAAGCAGCAGAGTCCAGGAATATTTTGAACTGCAGCTGTGACAGATGACCGACCTATGCTCACTATTTATGTGAATGGAATACCGTTAAAAGGATTAGTAGACATGGGTGCAGATCATACTGTCATTAGAGGTGCCAGCTGGCCCAGTCACTGGCCAAAGATTAAGGCAGATACCTACATGTCTGGTGTAGGAGGATCAATAGCAGCAGAAGTTAGTGCTGCTCCTATGAGATGGACATTTGAAAATGAAACAGGAGTTTTTACTCCTTTTGTGGTTGAAAAAATCCCCATCAATCTGTGAAGAGACATTTTACAGCAGATAGGATTACTTTAAGTACTTCGGCTTTTTAAGCAGGGCTGCTGTTGAAGGCCTGCCAACACTCACCTGTTCCTATTCAGTGGAAAACTGATAGATCAGTGTGGGTAGAACAGTGGCCCTTAACAAGAGATAAAATTCAGGCCTTAGTAGATATAGTGCAAGAGCAACTTGAGAACATTTTGCTGCCTGAAAAGACTAGGAAAAGAACTTTTATTTAATTAAAATTATCAGAATAGATGTGTAAAAATCACTTTCAAATGTGATTTGACCAGATTGGAGTAAATAAAATAAAGAATCAGAGAATGAAAATAAAGAATTTATTACTTACTCTGAAAGACATAGAGTGGTATCTAACTTATTTCGTGCTTTAAGGAATTAGAACAATAACTTTTATTTATTAAAACTAGAAAAATGTGCATATGAAGAAAAAACTTCAAGGACAAAACATTAGATAGTTGACTATGTTGAAAACTTGCAACAGCAAGGCATTATTGAAGGGACCAGAAACTCTAAAACTGCTTTAAGGATAAATTCTCCTTGAATCCTGCCACTGTGGGGACCCACCCGAGGACAAGCAGCTGCATTCTGTTGTCTGGGTGGGGCTCATTGAGTTTGGAGCTAGAGATACAAATCCTATTGAATTGGAGAAACACCCTATTCAATTGAAGATTTTCTATTTAATTCATCTCAAGCTATATCTAGCCCCATCAAGAGCAAACCCCAGCTTGTAGCCAAAGTTTATTAAAAGAGCCAATCTTAAATCCTCCCTTTCAGAGGTCTTAACATGCCAGGATATGGCATGTTATCCTATGTTCTAGGATAGGATTAGACTCTATATATAGAGTCAATTCTCTATATATTTTGGAAATGAGGCGTTATTGCTTCCCTTCTAATCTTGTCTGCACTAGTTATGTTTGTACAAAAACTTTTCAATTTGATATAATCAAAATTTTCTATTTTGTGATCAGTAATGATCTCTAGTTCTTCTTTGGTCATAAATTTCTTCCTCTTTCACAGATCTGAGAGGTAAACTATGCTGTGTTCCTCTAATTTATTTATAATCTCATTCTTTATGCCTAGGTCATAAACCCATTTTGACCTTATCTTGGTATAGGTGTTAAGTGTGCGTCAGTGCCTAGTTTCTGTCATACTAGTTTCCAATTTTCTCAGTAATTTTTGTCAAACAGTGAGTTCTTATCCCAAAAGCTGGGGTCTTTGGGTTTGTCAAACACTAGAGTATTAAAGTTATTGACTGTTTTGTCCTTTGAACCTAACCTATTCCACTGATCAACTAATCTATTTCTTAGTCAATACCAAATGGTTCTGGTAACTGCTGCTTTATAATATAATTTTAGATCTGGTACAGCTAGGCCAGTTTCATTTGATTTTTTCCATTAATTCCCTTAAAATTCTTGACCTTTTGTTTTCCCATATGAACTTTGTTGTTATTTTTTCTAGGTCATTAAAATAGTTTTTTTGGGGGGAATCTAATTGGAATAGCACTAAATAAATAGGTTACTTTAGGTAGTATTGTCATCTTTATTATATTTGCTCTCCCTATCTGAGAGCATTTAATATTTTTTCAAATTGGTTAGAACAGACTTAATTTGTGTGGATTTTATTTTATAGTTTTGCTCATAAAGTTTCTGACTTTCCCTTAGCAGATAGATTCCTAAGTATTTTATACTGTCAGTAGTTACTTTAAATGGAATTTCTCCTTGTAACTCTTAACTGTCGTATTTTGTTAGTGATATATAAGAATATTGATGACTTGTGTGGGTTTATTTTGTATCCTGCCACTTTGCTTAAGGTGTGGATTATTTCTAATAACTTTTTAGTAGAATCTCTGGGGTTCTCTAAGTATACCATCATATCATCAGCAAAGAATAATAGTTTGGTTTCCTCATTAACTACTCTAATTTCTTTAATCTCTTTCTCAAATCTTCTTGCCAAAGCTAGCATTTCTAATACAATATTGAATAGTAATGGTGATAAAGGGAAAACTTGTTTCACTGCTGATCTTATTGGGAAGGGTTGCAGTTTGTCCCCATTACATATGATGCTTACTGATGATTTTTAAATAGATGCTACTGATTATTTTAAGGAAAAGTCCATTTATTCTTATACTCTCTAGTGTTTTTTAATAAAAATGGATGTTGGATTTTATCAAATGCTTTTTCTGCATCTATTGAGATGATCATATGGTTTTTGTTAATTTGGTTATTAATATGGCCAATTATACTAATAGTTTTCCTAATATTGAACCAGCCCTGTATTCTTGGTATAAATCCTACTTGATCATAGTGTATTATCCTGGGGATGATTTTCTGTAGTCTTTTTGCTAATATCTTATTCAAGATTTTAGCATCAATATTCATTAGGGAGATTGGTCTATAATTTTCTTTCTTTGTTTTCAACTTACCTGATTTAGGTATGAGTACCATGTCTGTGTCATAAAAGGAATTTGGTAGGACTCCTTCATTCCCTATTTTATCAAATAATTTATATAGCATTGGGGCCAGTTGTTCTTTAAATGTTTGGTAGAATTAACATGTAAATCCATCTGATCCTGGGGATTTTTTCTTAGCGAGTTGATTAATAACTTGTTCTATTTCTTTTTCTGAAATGGGACTATTCAAGCAATTTACTTCCTCCTCTGTTAATCTGGGAAGCCTATATTTTTGGAGGTAGGCATCCATTTCACTTAGGTTATCAAATTAATGACATGAGGTTGGGCAAAGTAACTTATTATTTCTCTAATTTCCTCTTCATTGGTGGAAAGTTCTCCCTTTTCATTTTTAAGACTACTAATTTTATTTTCCTCCCTCCTTTTTCTAATCAGATTTACCAAAGGCTTATCTATTTTATTGGCTTTTACATAGAACCAACTCTTAGTTTTATTAATTAGTTCAATAGTTTTTTTACTTTCAATATTTTTAATTTCTCCTTTTAATTTTAGAATTTCAAATTTATTATTTGATTGGAGGGGTTTTAATTTGGTCTTTTTCTAACTTTTTTAGTTGCAAGCCCAATTCACTGATCTTCTCTTTCTCTGCTTCATTCAAATAAGCCTCTAAGGGTATAAAATTTCCTCTTATTACTGGTTTGGTTGCATCCCACAAATTTTGCTATGATTTCTCATTGTTGTCATTATCTTGAGTGAAATTATTAATTGTATCTATAATTTGCTGTTTCACCCAATCATTCTTTAAGATGAGATTGTTTAGTTTCCAATTATGTCTTGATCTATTTACCCCTACCTTTTTATTCAATTTAGTTTTTTTTGCTTTGTAATCTGAAAAGAAAGCATTTACTATTTCTACCTTCCTGCATTTAACTTTGAGGTCTTTACATCCTAATATATAGCTAATTTTTGAATAAGTTCCATGAACTGCTGAGAAGAATGTATATTCCTTTCTGTCTCCATTCTGTCTTCTCCAAAGATCTATCATACCTACTTTTTCTAATATTATATTTACCTTTTTAATTTCTTTCTTATTTGTTGGTTTGATTTGTCTAATTCTGAGAATTGAAGGTTGAGATCTCCCACTATTACAGTTTTGCTGTCTATTTCTTTTTGCAATTATCTTAACTTCTCCTTTAGGAAGTTAGATGCTATACCACTTGGTGCATATATGTTTAGTATTGATATCGCTTTGTTGTCTATGCTACCCTTTTGCAAGATATAGTTTCCTTCCTTATCTCTTTTGATTAGATCAATTTTTGTATTTGCTTGATCTGAGATAAGGATGGCTACCCCTGCTTTTTTGACTTCACCTGAAGCATAATAGATTCTGCTCCAGCCTTTTACCTTTACTCTGTATGTATCTTCCTGATTTAAATGTGTTTCCTATAAACAACATATTGTAGGATTCTGACTTTTGATCTAGTCTGCTATCCACCTCTGCTTTATGGGAGAGTTCATACCATTCACATTTATGGTTAAAATGACTAATTCTGTATTTCCTGCTATCTTGTTATCCCCAGATTATGTTTTTCTTTTACTTGCCCCATCTAACCCTTTTTCCCAGCTTTAAACTTCTGTCACTCACCATCTTTAGGATCCCTCCCTCTCCCCCTTTGAATCTCTTCCCCTTTCTTGTACCCTTCCCTTATTACTCTTTTTATTTTCCTTTTTCCTCTCCCCCTTTTTAATGAGGCAAAAGAGGATTTTCTGTAAATCAAGTATGTTAATTATTTTCTCTTTGAGCCAACTCTGATGAGAGTAAAATTCAAACAATATTCCTCCCCCTCTCTGAGTTCCCTCAGATATGATAATTTTCCTTTGCCTCTTGGTGGGATGTAGTTTCCCTTTTTTTATCCTCCCCCTTTTCTGACATTATCCCTTTTCCATTTCTATTTCCCTTTTTTATATTATATCGGTAAAAACAAATTATACATGTAGTCTTTTTTGTATATCCAGAGCAGAAATACAATTCTCAAGAGTTCCTTTTACATTTTCTGCATCTTTTGAGTCCGATGAGATCAAATTTTTTATTTAGTTCTGGTTTTTTCCTTAGAAATAAATGGAATTCATCTGTTTCATTAAATGTCCATCTTTTTCCCTGGAAGAAAATGCTCAGCTTAGCTGGGCAATTTATTCTTGGCTACATTCCAAGTTCTTTTGCCTTTTGGAATTTCAGATTCCATGCCTTTTGATCCTTTAATGTGGAGGTAGCCTGATCTTGGGTGATCCTTTTTGTGGCACCTCAGTATTTACATTGTATTTTTCTGGCTGCTTGTAATATTTTTTCCTTAATCTGATAGTTCTGAAATTTGGCCACAATATTCCTTGGAGTTTTTATTTTAGCGTCTTTTTCAGAAGCTGTTTGATGAATTCTTTCAATGCCTATTTTACCTTCTGATTCTATTACCTCTGGACAGTTCTCTTTGATGATTTCTTGTAAAATAGTATCTAGGCTCTTTTTTTCATCATTGTTTTCAGAAAGTCCAATAATCCTCAGATTATCTCTCCTAGATCTATTTTCCAGGTCTGTTGTTTTTCCAACTAAATATTTCATGGTTTTTTTTTTTCCAATTTATCATTTTTTTGATTTTGCTTGACTGATCCTTGTTGTCTGAAAGAATCATTAGTTTCTATTTGTTCAGTTCTGGTTTTTAATGAATTATTTTCTTCATTAGTTTTTTTTTTTTTACTTCTTTCTGTATATGTCCAATTGAGTTTTTAAATGAATTGTTTTGTTTTATGGAATTTTTTTTCCATTTCACTAATTTTTGTTTTAGTGAATTGTTTTCTTTTTCCAATTCACAGATCCTACCTTCTTGCTAGTTCTTTGTCTTTTCCAATCCACAAGTCTTATTTTCTTGTTCACAAATCTTACTTTCCAGAATTTTTTTTTACTTTTTCTAATTCATAAATTCTGTTTCCCTGCACTTCCTGGGAATTTTTTACCTTTTTCCAATTCATATTTCAAAGCTTCTCTTTCCTTTCCCCATTTTTCTTCTAACTCTCTTTTGAGACTTTTAATGGACTCTTCTATGAAAGTGTTATGTAAAAGGGGACAGATAGCATTCCCCTTTGAGGTATTGTCTGGTGACTGTTTGCTATTATTCTCTTTGGGGTTTCAGACCTGCTCTTTTTCTGTATAGAAGTTATTGATTGTCCTTTTAATTTTTTTACTCATTTTTTAAAGCCTTTAGGGTATGCCTTCAGGGCAAGGGGGTTGGCAGTTTCCTCTGCAGAGCAGGGAGAGATGTAAACCTGAGGTATGGGAGTGTTCTGAGTGAAAGTTTCCCCCTCCCCCAACTGGAGGTGATTTAGCAGGGATAATTTAGTCCAGTGGAGAACCACTATGTGGTTTAGTGAATGCCCTAAGGCTAAAGACTAAGTGGTGAAAGTGTCACTGCTCCAGGCCAGAGCCCCTGTGGGGCTGTGGGTATTAGCAGCTGATTAGCCAGAAGTCTCTTCCCGGAAGTCTCTGCCTGGAAGCAAATCACCCTGCAAAAAGTTCTATTGCTCCTAGCCAAGCCCCACCCTCTGCAGATTAGAGGCTACCCTGGGCTGTCCCCCCCTGCTGTGCAGGTTTGCAGCTTCCCAAGGAAAAGCCCCATGCTGCTGGTTGGGGCTGCCAGCTTGTGCTGTGATCTGTGCTCTCACTTCCAGTTTGGGTTCCACTTGGTCTGCCTCTAGTTTTCTCCCTGCCTGTGCTGATCTTCTCCCCAGCCCCTGAGAACAAATCTTTTCTGGTGAGATTCCAGATTATCTTCAGCTGGTGAGTTGTTGTACTTCTAATCTTTATGAATTGTAGCAGTCAAGCATTATTTTTGAGGCTGAATATAATATTGATAGTGAGGGTGAGAAAGGAGCTTAAAAAGTTGCATGTGCCTTCTCCACCATCTTGGCTCTGCTCTCCCCCTCCTCCCCCCGCCCCAAGGCATTAACTTTTAAACAAAAGATTGGTCAGTAAGGGCAAAAATTTTCTATTATCAGCTTTTGAGAGTTTATAGCAAAAGGTCTGAGACTGATGTGGTGAAGAATTGAAGAAAGTGAAACCTGAAGTATAGCCTAGAATTATGACTACTCTAAGCACAGGCTTTATGTTCTCACATGTTTCAATGAAAGTTTCCTGTCAAGAATGTACCTAATCTCCCTCATAGATACAGAGTGTGCTGATAGGGTAGTGTCATCCATATTTACATATGGATTGTGTTGCAATTTTTTATTCATGTGCTTGATTAACACACAAGTACCTGTAATAATGTTTCTTTCAGCTTATTGCTAAGTAAATAGTTATAGTCAAAGCTCTAAAACGGTGATTATTGTGACTGGATGATTTGTATTAATAGAAATAGATTATTAGGGATTCAAAACCTAAGTAAGTGCATGGGAGTAGCATGTATCCTTTCAACAAACCTAGAGGTTTTCAGAATTGTGATACAACTTCATGGTGGTAGTCTTTCTCTATAATCCTAAACTTATTGCTGTGAGAGCAATCTGGAATGAATGACCCAGTGCAGAAGAAAAATAGGATGCATAAGTCACAGAATAATGAAGCCACTAGAGTTAGAATTCATGTACCAGGCACTATGCACTCAATGCCTGCATACACAGCATTAAAATGCTTCTCTTCCATATGGAATGTATCCTGAAACAAGGTTACTTAACAACTAAATGGTGCAAACCAAGTTTCTATGCTAAATACAATTGATTCCTATAATTTTTTTCACCTTATTTAGGTAACTTACATTTTCCTGATCCTCCCGGTTGTTTAGGATTTTTTGTTTGCTTGTTTAATTTAATAGAAAATCCAATTATTATGTAAATATAACTCTGCTATAATTGTCACAAACAAGTCAGCATAACAATGAATGAGCAGTGAGCTTCTGAAGTTAAAGGAAGCTCTGATTTATGAATGTCTCTCAGGTATGATTGATACAGACATTCCCCAGAGATAATTTTAACTGCTTCCCCCACCTTAATTTTCATGTTTGCACTTTGATTTTCTCAGTTGACACATATTGGCAAAGAAAGTTGCTCTGGGAGAGAACTTCCCCACAAATTCATTTTCCTTCTCTTTCTTACTTATTGAAGACAAGAAGCCTTCAAAACCCATTATTTAAAATGCGTCTTTTTAAAATGTTTCCAACAGATGTTTATGGAGGTAAAATGCTGGATCTTCCTCGGCAAGACACAGAAGCAACATTTCTGGAGGGTTCTAGTTGAAGAATTTGTCTTTCACATCATGTCTTTAAACATCTGCAAAAGCAATGGAATCTTTATTATCTTGATAACCCGAGGAAAGCCAATGCATAGAGTCCTAAAGTCCTTAAAATGCTTCTTCATGGCACTGACATATAAAATATATTCTGTAATAATTTTTCCTTCAGTAGAATTTCACCCCATGACCTTCTAACTCAACAGTGAGACAGTGACCTTTAGAAAGAAAGAAAAGGGGTGGGGAAAAGAAAGAAAAAAAAGCGAGGAAAGAAGGAAGGAAGAAAGAAAGAAAAAGAAATAAAGAGAGAGAGAAAAGAAGGAAGAAAGTAATGAAGGAAAAAAGGAAGGAAAGGAGGGAGGGAGGGAAGGAAGGAAAGAGGGAAAGAGGGAAGGAAGAAGGGAGGAAGGAAGAAAGAGAGGAAAAAAGAGAAGAAGAAGGGAGGAAGGACAGAAGGAAAGGAGGGAAGAAAAGATACCTTTAAATTATAAGATGTACTGTTGATCTTTGTATGCATTTTCTACATTATAAATGTAATCTTCTTGAAAACTTTTCCAGAGAATTTAAAAGGTAAAAACTAACCTAAATAAGCAAATTTAGTAAAGAAAGCTAGTACCAGATAAGCATCTGTCATGTCTCCAAATCAAAAACATTTACATTTTGATTTTTAACAATCTTATCAAAATTCAAAATCTCATAACATTTTTTTGGAGGGAAGGAGGTGGAATATTTCAATATCACTTCTCACTTGAAGTGACAAAGGATGATGGCCAAGACTGAAGACTGTCCAATTTTATTTGCCTTGCCTAAGAACATAACCTTTAAAAGCAAAAACTCTAGTGATTTTTCAAATTATTTGTTTATTTTTGTTTGTTTGTTTTTTCTTTTCTGTCTCAATGAATTGTATTCAGTATGCTATCAATTCTCCTAAACTACCTTTTCCCTCCCTCTAGGATATTCTCTGAAAAAAGTTTTCTGGGCTGCCATCCAGCCAGTGTCACAATTCACAGCTGTACTATTTGATCCAAGTGCTTCAATCTGTGACTGAGATATAGCCAAGAGAAATTAAGAGTTTCTTTATTAAAACAGTACCTACATTTGCTCAACCATTTAAGTATTTGTTTTTAGGAGCCCAGAAATCAATGAAAACTTTGCTTCTGACATAGTAATGCTTAATTCAGAAGTTCCTTCATTATTTTGTTTAGTTATGTGTTTGAAAATGAAAGGGAAGAAGTGTATTTAATTTACTAATATGAAGAAGGTTAATTCATAAAAATTGTTTTCCTTTTCTCCTTAGGAGAATTCTTCAGTAGAAAAAAGAATGGGAAACAGTTTTTGTTGTTGGTGGTTTAATTGTTTTTTGTTTTTTTTTTCCTTATGAGAAATCACCACAGAATGAGAATTCCATGGAATTATCACATTGCCCCTTCTTAAGATTCCATGTGATTTTAAGTTCTCTTGATGTCCAACTTACTTCCTTAGACAGTGAAAAATAATTGTCCTTGAAATCTAGATTCTATTCTTATTAATTAATTAACCTGTGACTTTTTTTTTTAAGAAAACAAGGAAATTATACTACATTTTGCATTTAGAATTCATCAATTCTCTCTCTGGAAGTAAACACCATCTTTTCATCACAAATCTTTTGAAATTCTTTTGTACAATTATATTGGTTAGAGTACCCAAGTCTTTAACAATTGATCATCATTAACAGCATTGTTGTAAACTGTGTATAATGAGGTCCTGGTTCTTTATGATTCACTTTGCATCAGTTCAGATGTCATTATTTTGGTTTTTGTTTATTTTTGTGTTTTTAGAAACACCCCCTCTTTATTGCTTATAGCACAGTAAAAGTCCACCACAATCATAGACTACAACTTGTTCATCTATTCCCCAATTGATGAGAATCACCTTAATTTTCAATTCATTGTCACCACAAAAAAGCTCCTATAAATATTTTTCTATGTATAGCTTATTTTTTCTTTTCCTTTGATTTCTTTAAATATACAGATCTACTAGTGGCATTAGTGGATCAAAAAGCATCACCCAATTTTATAGTCCTATTCACATTCTTTGATCATTTGATTTTGGGGGATAACTATTATTTTATAAGTTTTACTAGTTCCCTGTGTTTTTGAGAAACAAGGCATTTATCAGATAAATTGCTATAAAATATTTTCATATTATTTTATTATTTATGGTATCTTTTAGGATAATGTACTTCCTCAGTTTCCCTCTTAATTAAGCCTATTTTGATTTTACTTTTTAAAGTTTAATTTATTTATTTTTAATACACATTGATTTATGAAGCATATTAGGAGAGAAAATCAGAATCCAAAGCAAAAATCATGGGAGAGAAAAAAAAGTAAAAAGGAAGTAAACATGTTATGTATTGATTTATACTATATCTCCATAGTCTTTTTCTGGATGAAGATGGCAATATATTCCTGGTTCTGCTTGTTTCCTCAGTATCTGTTCATGTAAATCTTTCCAGACTTTATTAAAATCAGCTTGTCCATTATTTGTTACAGAGCAATAATATTTCATTACCTTCATATGACCCAACTTATTCATCAGTTCCACAGTTGATGGGGATCTACTCCTTTTCCAATTCTTTGCTACCACAAAAAGAGCAACTACAAACATTGTTGCACATTGTGTCCTTTCCCCTCCTTTATGATTTCCTTGGGATACTGTAGTGTGCTTTCTAGAGCCCCCACACTGGGGTGCCAAAATATACTATCTGGACAAGCTCTCTGGAGGATTTTGGGACCATCCTGAGTCATTGGTCTTAATGGAAGAGTGAAGAAGACAGAAGAACCATCAACATGGTCAAATCTGGAGTCCATTTATTTCAAGTCCTCTCAGCCCTAAAACACCTTAGTATGATTACATCACTACAGCACACTGAGCATGTGCCAACTAAAGAACCATTAAATCACCACATCACCACATCACCACTGCACACTGCACAACTGCTAACTATAGTAGCATTACATCACTACTGCACACTACACATGTACTAACTATAAGCACCGTGCTATAGATAAGTAAATGTCTCTTTACTGTAAATAGCCCTTGCTTCAAGTAGAACACAGGTGGTCATGCCCTCCCTGACTTCTTAGGAAGGGTGAGAACACCAAAGGAAAATGGTCCTGCTCTCCCTAAGTTCTCAGGAAGGCTGAGAGCACTTAGGAGAGGTGGGGAGCCAAACCAAACATTATTAGCAGGTTCCCTGTGGGCTAAAGAATTTTATACCACACCTAGAGTTCCCCCATTTTCTGTGGCCCTCTACAGGGTACAGACCCAGTAGTGGCACTGCCAGGTCAAAGGGTTTGCATAGTTTAACAGCCCTTGGGGTATAGTTCCAGATTGCTGTTCAGAATGGTTGGATCATTTCACAACTCCACCAACAATGCATTAGTGTCCCAATTTCTTCACATTCTTTCTAACATTTATCTTTCCTTTTTCTGTCATCTTAGCCAATCTCTGAGTATGAGGTGTGTACCTCAAAGTTGTTTTAATTTGCATTTCTGTTGTCAATAGTAATTTAGAGCCTTTTTTCCCATAAGCATAGATGGCTTTAATTTCTTCATCTAAAAATTGTCTATTCATATCTTTTAGCCATTTATTAATTGGGGAATGTTTTGTAATCTTAAAAATATGATATAGTTCTTAATATATTTTAGAAGTGAGAATTTTATCAGAAACACAGCCTGTAAAAATTTTCCCCTAGCTTTGTACTTATCTTGTAATCTTGCTTCTGTTGGTTTTGTTTGTGCAAAAAAGTTTTAAATTTAATGTTATCAGAGTTCTCTATTTTGTTTTTCATATTGTTCTCTGGTTTTCCTTTGATCATAAATTCCTCCCTTCTCCAAAGGTCTGATGAGTAAATTATCCATTGTTCTCCCAATTTGTTTATTGTATTATCCTTTATGCCCAAATTCCATACTTTTTTTGACTTTATTTTGGTATGGGGTGGGATATGTAAGCCTACGCCAAATTTCTGATATATTATTTTCCAGTTTTCCCATCAATTTTGTCACCTACTAAGTTCTGGGCTTATCAAATACTAGATTTCCATAGGCCTTCATTATTGTGTCCTGTGTATCTAATCTATTCTACTGATCTACCATATATTTCATAGCCAGAAATATTCACAATACAGTTTTAGGTTTGACACCATAAACCACCATCCTTTGTTTTGTTTTCATTAATTCCCTTTAAATTCTTCCCCTTTTCTTCTTTCAAATGAATTTTGTTATTTTTTCTAATTCTTTAAAATAATTTTTGGCAGTTTTATTGGTATGGCACTGAGCAAGTAGGCCAATGTAGACAGAATTATCATTTTTGTTATATTAGCTTGGCCTACCCACAAGTGAGTTTATTTCTATGGATCCCAGGTTCCTCTATTATAAATTTTAATTAGACTAGAGCATCCTTATGGTTCCTTTTAGCTCTAATAACCCATGGTTTTCCAATTTTAACTCAACCACATCATATTCAATCAATTCATTCATAAAAGTAACTGTACATGAAATACATACACACATATTCGTCATTTATAATATACAAAGAAAAGTGTTGAGCACTAAAATATATGGAAATAATGCAGGATGTATACATAGAACTGTAATGTTCTCTTTAAAATGCAATGTTTTCTGTTGAGGTTTTCTTGGGGCCTCTGGAGGCAGCCTTCCTTTCAGTTCATTAATCACCATAAATGCAGCCAGGTGTTAAAAGTCCAAATTCATTATTGTCTCCATCAAAGTCTTATCTCCTTCACTTGGGGCTCGGCTAATTTTCTGGAGGCCTTTCAGAGTCTTGGTTTCAGTGGAGAAGTGAAGGAGAATGGCCTGCCACCACTTTTCTGGTCTTCCCTCATTCTGATTCTGGCTGGGTTTGTTCAAGCTTATATGGTCTCTTATCAAAAGTGTAAATCTTGTAGAACTATAGTAAGTACTAAGAACATGTACTGAACTAGAGAACTGTTAAGCATCTTGCTAAATAACCATTGTCTCTATCAATTCCACTGAGTTAGCACTCTGTAAGAATTCTTGTTTCAAATTCAGAGTTCTGGCCCATAACATAGAACATAGCAAAATCCTTTTTCTTTCACCTAACTTACATATCATTATCCCATTAATTCATAAATATTTTGGTAATAATAATGACAGTAGTCATAGTAATAGTATTAATCATAATAGTCATTAAGTTGTACAGACAGTAGATAATAAAAATAATTCATTATGTTTCTTTATGTATCAGGCATGATTTTTCATCCAATTCTTAAATATTATAGTAGCTCACAATTGTTTAGAATACTTCCTCATGGTCATCCTCATTAAAGGTTTTTGATAATATGGCTGAAAATATACTAAAATACAGGGAGCAAGCATACAGCCTTGTTTCACTCCACTGGTGACTGTGAAAGCACAAAAGCATCACCTATTATGTAGAAACCAGGCAGGTATGCCGTCATGAAATTGACAGACAACACTAATGAACTTTTCTGGGCAATCAAATTGTGACATAATTTTCCATATACCCTCATGACCAACAGTATCAAAGGCCTTGGTTAAATCTACAAATATTGTGTACAGTCCTCTGTTCTGCTCCTGTCATTTCTCCTGGAGATGTCAAGCAGCAAACATAGCACTATGCCAGGAAAAAGTATTACTTCCATTTGAATTGTCTTAGGATTCTGAAAACAGACTGGCAACATAATATACCAGACACTGAGATTCTTTCTCAAACTAAACTTCTAAGCATTCAACTCTACTGCAGAAAGTAGAAATCCATTGAACTAATCACATTGTTTGAATGACTAATGTACACTTGCTAAAAATTTATTTTATAGAAAATTCACATAGGAGTAACACTCACAAGTTGTTCAGAAAAAAATGATTAAAAAAAAACAATCTCAAGGTCTCTCTTAAGGACCTTGGAATTGATTGTATGGCATGGGCACCTGCTCAGCATGGTATGCCTTCATCAGCAAAGGTGTGATACTAAATTCACAAAGCAGAATTGAAGTCATTTTAATACATACACACGAAGCACAGATTTTAAAAATCCACTCTAAATGTTCACACATATTGTTTGTGTCCATTCAGTAGTAGAACTTTCCAAGCTCACTCTAGTCTTATCAGCCACAACAAGATACACTACTTCACTCTCACAGTAATGTAATTTTGATCTACTTTGAGAATGAAGGACAACCAAACTGGCAAGCCACCTAGCCTTGGAAATATAATTTTCCTTAAAGATTGCTTGTGAGTAAGGAATGTTTGATTTCTAGAAAACTCACATGTATGGCCATAGATGTTGGAAACTTTTAATTATATAATATTTATGAAGCATGATATTCAAAATTTGCAAAGATATTCAACAAGAGCAAATATAATTTATTTACCTTGTTATCACCTCCATCTAGATGGTTTCAAATTTGACATCAAAGTACTGGACATATATTTTTATATCTACAGCAAATCAAAAATTTCATGAAAGCTTTTTGATGTGTTCTTTAAAATGATACAACTATCAAATTTTTAGAAAAATTAAGTAAAATTGAAATATTGACTCCTGTTCAGTCAGAAGTAATAAGAGCAGGCCTTTTAAGTTATACAGGTGGGGGGCGGAGCCAAGATGGAGGAGAAGACACACGCTACTTTCTAAGCTCTTGTCTTACCCTCTTTATCAATATTATATCGAGCCTCAAAAATAGTCTTGACTGCTACAATTCGTAAAGATAAGAAGTAGAACAACTCACCAGCCGAAGAAAAACTGCAGTCTCACCAAAAAAAGGTTGGTTCCAGGGCAAGGGGGGAGATCAGCGCAGACTGGCAGAGAAATTAGGTTCCAAGGAGAGTCTCAAACCAAAATTGAAAGCACTGATCTCAGCACAAGCACGCAGCCCCAACCCTCAGTACAGGGCTTTTCCTTGGGGCATCTGTGATCCTGCATGGCAGGAGGACGCAGCCCGGGTTAGCCTCCAATCTGCCCAGTGGGGAGCTCGGCTTGGGGCCATAGAGCTTTTCCAGGGCCTATTTGCATCAGGCAGGGACACTGGGCAGAGTTTGCGGAGGTCTGCGGTCAGCTGCTAATACTCACAGTCCCACAAGAGGCTCCGGCCTGGGGCAGTGACACTTTCAACCCTTAGTCTCTAGCTGAGGGCAATCGCTAACCCACTCAGCCTTACTGGGCACTTTGATAGCTCAGCCAGTGCTGAATCCACTTCCTGTTGGGGGGAAGGGAAAACTCTCACTCAGAGCACTCCCAAACCTCAGAGCCAGAAATCGGTTTACATCTCTCCCTGCTCTGGCAGAGGAAGCTGGTAACCCCTTGCCTAGGAGACATACCCGAAAGGCTTTAAAACATGAATAAAAAAGATGAAAAGAACGATCGACAGCTTCTATGCAGAAAAGAGCAGGTCAGCAAACCTGAAGAGACCTCAAACAGCAAAATGCATCAGACTGTCCTCCTTTACATGATGTTTCATAGAAGAGACCATTAAAAGTCTCAAAAGAGAGTTAGAAGATAAATGGGGAAAGGAAAGAGAAGCCTTACAAGAGAGCAACAACTCCTGAAATACGAATTGGAAAAGTTAAAAATTCCCAGGAAGTGAAGGGAAACAAAATTTGTGAATTGGAAAAAGTAAAAAATCTCAGGAAAGTAAGAATTGTGAATTGAAAAATAAAGAATTCACTAGAAAGTAGGATTTGTGAATTGAAAAGACAAAGAACTTAAGAAAGTAGGATCTGTGAATTGGAAAAGATAAAGAACACGCAAGAAAGTAGGATCCTCTGAATTGAAAAGAAAATAATTCACTAAAAAAAAATTAGTGAAATGGAAAAAATTCCACAGACCAAAACAATACATTTAAAAACTCCAATTGACATATACAGAAAGAAGTAAAAAGCTAATGAAGAAAAATAATTTTTAAAATTAGAACTGAACAAATAGAAACTAATGATTCATTGAGACAGCAAGAATCAGATCAAGGAAAAACAAAAATGACAAACTGAAAAACCATGAATTATCTACTTGCAAAAACGATAGACTTGGAAAATAGATCTAGGAGAGATAATCTGAGATTATTGGACTTTCCGAAAACTATGATAAAAAAAGAGCCTAGATACTATTTTACAAGAAATCATCAAAGAGAACTGCCCAGATGTAATAGAATCAGAAGGTAAAATAGGCTTTGAAATAATTCATTGAACACCTTCTGAAAGAAACTCTAAAAGAAAAACCCCAAGGAATATTGTGGCCAAATTTCAGAACTATCAGATTAAGGAAAAAATTTTACAAGCAGCCCAAAAAAAACCATTTAAATACCGAGGTGCCACATAAGGATCACCCAAGATCTGGCTGCCTCTACATTAAAGGAAAGAAGCGCCTGGAATATGATATTCCGAAAGGCACAAGAACTTGGGATGCAGCCAAGAATAAACTACCCAGCTAAGTGAGCATTTTCTTCCAGGAAGAAGATGGACTATTTAATGAAAACAAATGAATTCCATTTGTTTCTGAAGAAAACCAGAACTAAACAAAAATTTGATTCTCAAACCATAGAACTCAAGAGATGCAGAAAAGGTAAAAATAACTCTTAAGAATTGTATTTCTGTTGTGGATATACAAAAAGAATACATATAATTTGATTGTACTGATATAACATAAAAAAGGAAGTAGATATGGAAAAGGGATGATGAGAATAAGGTGGGAAGGAGGGATAAAAGAGGGAAACCACATCCCACAAAGAGGCAAAGGAAACTTATCATATCTGAGGGAATTTAGAGAGGGGAGGAACATTGTGTGAATCTTACTCTCATCAGAGTTGGCTCAAAGAAAAATAATTGACATTTGTTTTAGAGAAAATTCTCTCTGCCTCATTAAAATGGGGAGAGGAAAAGGAAAAGAAAGAGTAATAAGGGAATGGAAGGGGGAAAGACCAAGGGGGAGTAAGGGATTATAAAGAGGGTAAGTCATCCGTGATACAAGAGGGGTAGCATAAGTTCAAAAGGGGGAAAGAGGGTTTGGGGAGGCAAGAATAAGTAAAGAATAATCTGGGGTTATTAGGATGGCAGGAAATACAGATTTAGTAATTCTAACCGTAAATGTGAATGGGATGAACTCCCCCATAAAGAGGAGGCAGATAGCAGACTGGATCAAAAGTCAGAACCCTACAATATGTTGTTTACAAGAAACACATTGAAAGCAGGGAGATACATATAGAGTAAATGTAAAAGGCTGGAGCAAAATCTCTTATGCTTCAGGTGAAGTCAGAAAAGCAGGGGTAGCCATCCTTATCTTAGATCAAGCAAAAGTAAAAATTGATCTAATTAAAAGAGATAAGGAAGGTAACTACATCCTGCTAAAGGGTAGCATAAACAACGAAGCAATATCAATATTAAACATATATGCACCAAGTGGTATGGCATCCAACTTCCTAAAGGAGAAGTTAAGAGAGTTGCAAGAAGAAATAGACAACAAAACTGTAATAGTAGGAGATCTCAACCTTGCACTCTCAGAATTAGACAAATCAAATCATAAAACAAATAAGAAAGAAATTAAAGAAGTAAATAGAATATTAGAAAAATTAGGTATGTTGGATCTTTGGAGAAAAGTGAATGGAGATAGAAAGGAATATACTTTCTTCTCAGCAGTTCATGGAACCTATTCAAAAATTGACCATATATTAGGACATAAAGACCTCAAATTAAATGCAAGAAAGCAGAAATATTAAATGCTTCTTTCAGATCATGATGCAATAAAACTACATTCAACAAAAAGTTAGGGGAAATAGATTCAAAAAGTAATTGAAAACTAAACAATCTCATCTTAAAGAATGATTGGGTGAAGCAGCAAATTATAGATACAATTAATAATTTCACTCAAGATAATGACAATGATGAGACATCATACCAAAATTTGTGGGAGGCAGCCAAAGCGGTAATAAGAGGGAATTTTATATCCTTAGAGGCTTACTTTGAATTAAACAGAGAAAGAAAAGATTAATGAATTGGCTTGCAACTAAAAAACTAAAAAGACCAAATTAAAAACCCCAATCAAATACTAAATTGGAAATTCTAAAATTAAAAGGAGAAATTAAAAATATTGAAAGTAAAAATACTATTGAACTAATTAATAAAACTAAGAGTTGGTTCTATGAAAAAGCCAATAAAATAGATAAGCCTTTGGTAAAATCTGATTAGAAAAAGAGGGAGGAAAATGAAATTAGTAGTCTTAAAATGAAAAGGGAGAACTTTCCACCAATGAAAAGGAAATTAGAGAAATAATAAGGAGTTATTTTGCTCCACTTTATGCCAATAAAATTGATAACCTAAGTGAAATGGATGACTACCTGTAAAAATATAGACTTCCCAAACTAACAGAGGAGGAAGTAAATTGCTTGAATAGTCCCATTTCAGAAAAAGAAATAGAACAGGCAATTAAACAACTCCCTAAGAAAAAATCCCCAGGACCAGATGGATTTACATGTGAATTTTACCAAACATTTAAAGAACAATTGGCCCCAATGCTATATAAATTATTTGATAAAATAGGGAATGAAGGAGTCCTATCAAATTCCTTCTATGACACAGACATGGTACTGATATCTAAACCAGGTAGGCTGAAAACAGAGAAAGAAAATTATAGACCAATCTCCCTAATGAATAATGATGCTAAAATCTTTAATAAGATATTAGCAAAAAGACTATAGAAAATCATCTCCAAGATAATACAGTATGATCAACTCGGATTTATACCAGGAATGAAGGGCTGGTTCAATATTAGGAAAACTATCAATATAATTGGCCATGTTAATAACCAAATTAACAAAAACCATATGATCATCTCAATAGATGCAGAAAAAGCATTTGATAAAATCCAACATCCATTCCTATTAAAATACTTGAGAGTATAGGAATAAATGGACTTTTCCTTAAAATAATCAGCAGCATCTATTTAAAACCATCAGTAAGCATCATATGTAATGGAGACAAACTACAACCATTCCCAATAAGATCCAGAGTGAAACAAGGTTGCCCACTATCACCGTTACTATTTAATATTTTATTAGAAACGCTAGCTATAGCAATAAGAGCTGAGAAAGAGATTAATGGAATAAGAATAGGCAATGAGGAAACCAAATTATCACTTTTTGCCGATGACATGATGGTATACTTAGAGAACCCCAGAGATTCTGCTAAAAGTTATTAGAAATAATCCACAACTTTAGCAAAGTTGCTGGTTATAAAATAAACCCACATAAGTCATCAGCATTCTTATATATCACTAACAAAATCCAACAGTCAGAGTTACAAAGATAAATTCCATTTAAAGTAACTACTGATAATATAAAATATTTAGGAATCTATCTGCCAAGGGAAAATCAGAAACTTTATGAGCAAAATTATAGACCACTTTTCACACAAATTTAGTCTGATCTAACCAATTGGAAAAATATTAAATGCTCTTGGATAGGGCGAGCAAATATAATAAAGATGACAATATTACCTAAACTAATCTATTTATTTAGCGCTATACCAATCAGACTCCCAAAAAACTATTTTAATGACCTAGAAAAATAACAAACAAAGTTCATATGGAAAACAAAAGGTCAAGAATTTCAAGGGAATTAATGGAAAAAAAAATCAAATGAAGGTGGCTTAGCTGTACCGGATCTAAAATTATATTATAGAGCAGCAGTTACCAAAACTATTTGGTATTGGCTAAGGAATAGATTAGTTGATCAGTGTAGTAGATTAGGTTCAAGGGATAGAACAGTCAACAAATATAGCAACCTACTCTTTGACAAACCCAAAGATCCCAGCTTTTGGGATAAGAACTTACTGTTTGATAAAAATTGCTGGGAGAATTGGAAACTAATATGTCAGAAACTAGGCATTGATCCATACTTAACGCCGTACACCAAGATAAGGTCAAAATGGGTTCATGACCTAGGAATAAAGAATGAAATTATTAATAAATTAGAGGAACACAGGATAGTTACCTCTCAGACCTGTGGAAGGGGAAGGTCTTTATGACCAAAGCAGAACTAGAGATCATTACTGATCACAAAATAGAAAATTTCGATTATACAAACTGAAAAGTTTTTGTACAAACAAAACTAATGCAGACAAGATTAGAAGGAAGCAATAAACTGGGAAAATATTTTACAGTCAAAGGTTCTGATAAAGGCTTCATTTCCAAAATATATAGAGAATTAACTCTAATTTATAAAAATGCTACCATTCTCCAATTGAAAAATGGTCAAAGGATATGAACAGACAATTCTCAGATGAAGAAATGGAAACTATTTCTAGTCATATGAAAAAGATGCTCCAAGTCATTATTAATCAGAGAAATGCAAATTAAGACAACTCTAAGATACTCGACTCACACACCTGTCAGATTGGCTAAGATGACAGGAAAATAATGATGATTGTTGGAGGGGATGCAGGAAAACTGGGACATTGATTCGTTGTTGGTGGATTTGTGAACGAATCCAACCATTTTGGAGAGTAGTTTGGAACTATGCTCAAAACGTTATCAAACTGTGCGTACCCTTTGATCCAGCAGTGTTACTACTGGGATTATATCCCAAAGAGATTATAAAGAAGGGAAAGGGACCTGTATGTGCACGAATGTTTATGGCAGCCCTTTTGTGTGGTCTAGAAACTGAAACTGAATGGATGTCCATCAGTTGGAGAATGGTTGAATAAATTAGGTATATGGAATATTATGGAATTACTGTTCTGTAAGAAATGACCAACAGGATGATTTCAGAAAGGCCTGGAGAGACTTACACGAACTGACGCTGAGTGAAATGAGCAGGACCAGGAGATCATTATATACTTCAACAACAATACTATATGATGACCAGTTCTGATGGACCAGGCCATCCTCAGCAACAGATCAACCAAATCATTTCCAATGGAGCAGTAATGAACTGAACCAGCTATGCCCAGAAAAAGAACTCTGGAGATGACTAAAACCATTACATTGAATTCTCCAATCCCATATTTTATGCACACCTGCATTTTTGATTTCTTCACAAGCTATAATTGTACAATATTTCAGAGTCTGATTCTTTTTGTACAGCAAAATAACGTTTTTGTCAGGTATACTTATTGTGTGTCTAATTTATATTTTAATGTATTTAACATCTACTGGTCATCCTGCCATCTAGGGGAGGGGGTGGGGGGGTAAGAGGTGAAAAATTGGAACAAGGGTTTGGCAATTGTTAATGCTGTAAAGTTACCCATGTATTTATCCTGTAAATAAAAGGCTATTAAATAAAAAAAAAAAAAAAGTTATACAGGTGGTGTAGCAACTGCTTCATAATGGCATTTTTGATTGGGCTGCAAGATCCATTAAATGGTAGATAATAACATGGACAAAAACTTTCCTCTCCACACTTTTGTCAAGTATTTTTATTTTTGGTCATAGATTTAGGCATGTTTTACTCTTTGTCACCCAGCCCATTTATTTTTTGGGGGGAGGTGTGGTTTTGTTTTGTTGGAAGTTTTTGTTGAGGTTTTTTATTGCAAACATTGTAGAGTGCTTTGCCAGTTTCTTTTCCAAATCTTTTACAGATGAGGAAACTGAGGCAAATACAGTTAAGTGACTTGTGCTTAGTCGCATAGCTAGTAAGTCTCTAAGGCCATATTTGAACTCAGAAAAAGGAATCTTCTTAACTACAGTCCCCAAACTCTTATTGGCTGTACTATCTAGTAACCCCTTGCCAAAATCTATAGCCACTAATCTTTTTTTAAGTTTTAGTTTTTATTATAGCTTTTTATATACAAAACATATGCATGTATTTTTCAACATTCAACATTTCAACACTGACCCTTGCAAAAACTCCCTTGCAAAAACTTGTTTCAACTTTTCCCCTCCTTTCCCCCACCCCTTCCCCTAGATAGCAGGTAGTCCCATACATGTTAAATAAGTTAAAGTATATGTTAAATACTATATATGTATACATATTTATACAGTTGTCTTGTTGCACAGGAAAGTTCAAATTTAGAAAGAAGGCAAAAATACCTGAGAAGAAAAAAAAACAATAATGCAAGCAAACAGTAACAGAAAGAGTGGGAATGTCATGTTGTGATCCAAACTGATTTTCCAATGTTCTTTCTCTGGGTGTAGTTGGTTCTGTTCATTACAGATCAATGAGAACTGATTTGGCTCCTCTCATTGTTGAAAAGAGCCACATCCATCAGAACTGATCATCATGTAGTATTGTTGTTGAAATGTATAATGATCTCCTGGTTCTGCTCATTTCACTTAGCATCAATTCATGTATGTTTCTCCAAGCCTCTCTGTATTCATCTGGCTGGTCATTTCTTATAGAACAAAAATATTTCATAATATTCATGTGCCACAATTTATTCAGCCATTCTCTAATTGGTGGATATCTATTCAATTTCCAGTTTCTAGCCACTACAAAAAGAGCTGACACAAACATTTTTGCACATATGGATCAGTTCCCCTTCTTTAAGATCTCTTTGGGATATAAGCCCAGTAGTAACACTGCTAGATCAAAGGGTATGCACAGTTTGATAACTTTTTGAGTATAGTTCAAAATTGCACTACAAAATGGTTGGATCTCTTCAAAATTCCACCAACAATGCATCAGTGTCCCAATTTTTCCACATCCCCTCCAACATTCCTCATTATCTTTTCCTGTCATCTTAGCCAATCTGACCGGTGTGTAGTGGTATCTCAGAGTTGTCTTACTTTGCATTTCTCTGATCAACAATAATTTGGAACACCTTTTCATATGACTAAAAATAGTTTCAATTTCTTCATCCAAAAATTGCCTGTTCATGTCCTTTGAACATTTATCAATTGGAGAATGGCTTGATTTCTTATAAATTAGAGTCAATTTTCTATATATTTTGGAGGTGAAGCCTTTATCGGAACCTTTAGCTATAAAAATGTTTCCCCAGTTTATTGCTTTCCTTTTACAAAAGTTTTTAACTTAAAATAATGGATATTTTTTCTATTTTGTGATCAATAATGACCTCTAGTTCTTCTCTGGTCACAAATTCTTTCCTCATACACAGTCCAAGAGGTAAAGGATCCTGTGTTCTTCTAATTAATTTATAATCTCATTCTTTATGGCTAGATCATGAACCCATTTTGATTTTATCTTGGTGTATGGTGTTAATTATGGGTCAGTGGCTAGTTTTGCCATACTAATTTCCAATTTTTCCAGCAATTTTTGTCAAATGATGAACCCTTATCCCAAAGGCTGGGGTCTTTGGGTTTGTCAAATTCTAGATTGCAATAGTTATTGATTATTTTGACCTGTGAATCTAACCTATTCCACTAATCACCTAGTCTATTTCTTAGCAAATACCAAATGGCTTTGGTGACCGTTATTTTATAATATAGGTTTAAATCAGGTATGGGTAGGCCACCTTCATTTGATTTATTTTTCATTTGTTCCCTTGAAATTCTTGATCTTTTGTTCTTCCGGATTAATTTTGTTGTTATTTATTCTAGGTCAGTAAAATAGATTCCTTGGAGTCTGATTGGTATAGCATTAAATAAATAAATTAGTTTAGGAAGTATCGTTATCTTTATTATATGCACTTGACCTATGCAAGAGCAGTTAATATTTTTCTAATTGTATAGATCTGACTTTATTTGGGTGGAAAGTGTTTTGTAGTTTTGCTCATATAGTTCCTTACTTTCCCTTGGCAGATAAGATTCCTAAGTATTTTGTAAAATTTTATGTAAAATTTTTTCCTTAATCTGATAGTTCTGAAATTTGGCCACAATATTCCTTGGGGTTTTTATTTTAGGGTTTCTTTCAGAAGGTGTTCGATGAATTCTTTCAATGCCTATTTTACCTTCTGATTCTATTACATCTGGGCAGTTCTCTTTGATGATTTCTTGTAAAATAGTATCTAG
The DNA here is from genome assembly GCF_902635505.1 of Sarcophilus harrisii. Classification (NCBI taxonomy): domain Eukaryota; kingdom Metazoa; phylum Chordata; class Mammalia; order Dasyuromorphia; family Dasyuridae; genus Sarcophilus; species Sarcophilus harrisii. Next base: position 534,783,568 of record NC_045427.1, on the reverse strand, counting down.
GCTCTTTTTTTCATCATAGTTTTCGGAAAGTCCAATAATCCTCAGATTATCTCTCCTAGATCTATTTTCCAAGTTTGTCGTTTTTGCAAGTAGATAATTCGTGGTTTTTTCCAGTTTGTCATTTTTTTGTTTTTGCTTGACAGATTCTTGCTGTCTCAATGAATCATTAGTTTCTATTTGTTCAGTTCTAATTTTTAAAGAATTATTTTCTTCATTAGCTTTTTTTATTTCTTTCTGTATATGTCCAATTGAGTTTTTTAAATGTATTGTTTTGGTCTGTGGAATTTTTTTCCATTTCACTAATTTTTTTTTTTAGTGAATTATTTTCTTTTTCCAATTCACAGATCCTACTTTCTTGTGAGTTCTTTATTTTTTCCAGTTCACCAATTTTGTTTCCCTGCACTTCCTTGGAATTTTTTAACTTTTCCAATTCGTATTTCAGGAAGTTGTTGCTCTCTTGTAAGGCTTCTCTTTCCTTTCCTCATTTATCTTCTAACTCTCTTTTGAGACTTTTAATGGTCTCTTCTATGAGAGCATCATGTAAAGGAGGACAGTCTGATGCATTTTTGCTGTTTGAGGTCTCTTCAGGTTTGTTGACCTGCTCTTTTTCTGCATAGAAGCTGTGGATCGTTCTTTTCATCTTTTTATTCATGTTTTAAAGCCTTTCGGGTATGTCTCCTAGGCAAGGGGGTTACCAGCTTCCTCTGCAGAGCAGGGAGAGATGTAAACCGATTTCTGGCTCTGAGGTATGGGAGTGCTCTGAGTGAGAGTCTTTCCTTCCCGCAACAGGAAGTGGATTCAGCACTGGCCAAGCTATCGAAGTGCCCAGTAAGGCTGTGTGGGTTAGCGATTGCCCTCAGCTAGAGACTGAGGGGTGAAAGTGTCACTGCCCCAGGCTGGAGCCTCTTGTGGGACTGTGAGTATTAGCAGCTGTCCACAGACCGCAGACCGCTGCAAGCTCTGCCCAGTGGTCTCTGCCTGATGCAAATCGGCCCTGGAAAAGCTCTATGGCCCCAAGCTGAGCCACCCACTGTGCAGATTAGAGGCTAACCCGGGCTGCGTCCTCCTGCCGTGCAGGATCACAACTGCCCCAAGGAAAAGCCCTGTACTGGGGGTTGGGGCTGAGAACTTATGCTGAGATCTATGCTTTCACTTTCGGTTTGAGGCTCTCCTAAGAACCTAATTTCTCTCCCCGATCTCCCCCCTGGCCCCGGAACCAACCTTTTTTTGGTGAGACTGCAGTTTTTCTTCGGCTGGTGAGTTGTTCTACTTCTTATCTTTACGAATTGTAGCAGTCAAGACTATTTTTGAGGCTCGATATAATATTGATAAAGAGGGTAAGAGAAGACCTTAGAAAGTCGCCTGTGTCTTCTCTGCCATCTTGGCTCTGCCCCTATCACTCTGCTTTCAATGTGTTTCTTGTAAACAACATATTGTAGGATTCTGGCTTTTGATTCAATCTGCTATCTACTTCTGTTTTATGGGAGAGTTCAGCCCATTCAAATTTACAGTTAAGGCTACTAATTTTCTTGTTTGTGGCAGCCCTCTTTGTAGAGGTCAGAAACTGGAAACAGAATGGATGTCCCTCAATTGGATTATGGCTGAATAAATTGTCACATACCACAATTTATGGAATTCCATAATTCCAATTATGGAATATTATTGTTCTGCAAAAATGACCAGCGGGATGATTTCAGAAAGGCCTGGAGAGACTTGCCTGAACTGATGCTGAGTGAAATAAGCAGGGCCAGGAGATCATCATATACTTCAACAACAATACTATACAATGATCAATTCTGGTGGATGTGGCCCTCTTCAACAATGTGATGAACCAAATCAGTTCCAGTAGAGCAGTAATGAATTGAACCATCTACATCCAGTGAAAGAACTCTGGGAGATGACTATGAACCACTTCATAGAATTCCCAATCCTTCCATTTTTATTTGCTTGCATTTTTGATTTCCTTCACAGGTTAATTATACACTATTTCAAAGTCCAATTCTTTTTGTCCAGCAAAATAACTTTATGGACATGTATACATATATTGTATTTAGCTTATACTTTTACATATTTTATATGTATTGGTCAACCTGACATCTGGGGGAGAGGGTAGGGGCTAGGAGGGGAAAATTGGAACAAAAGGTTTTTTGATTATCAATGCTGAAAAATTACCCATGCATATATCTTGTAACTCAAAAGCTATAATAACAAAATAAAAAAGACTACTTATTCTGTATTTCCTACCATTTTATTAACCCCAAATTGCACTTTTCTCTTTCCTTTGTCCCTATCCCTCCTCCCCAGTATTTTACCTATGAGCATCACTTGTTTCATGCAACTTCTCCCCCTTTAGAGTCCCTCCCCTTTCTTACACTTTCCCCCTACTGTTTCTGTTTTCCCTGCTTTTTAGCCTACCTCTTGCCTTTTCCCCTTTCACCTCCCACTTTTCTATAAGGTAAGAGAAGTTTCTCTGTGAGATCAAATTATAATATTTTCTCTTTAAACCAAATCTGATGAGAGTAAGATTCACTCAATGTTCATCCCCTTTCCTTCTTTCCTTCAAATATAATAGGCTTTCTTTGCCTCATCATGAGTTGTAATTTCCCTCATTTTATCTCCACTTTCCCATTTTCCAGTAAAAATCACTTTGCATCTGTAGTTTCTTTTTTGATGATGATGAGTTTGAGTTGAATCAAATTATACATGCACTCTCTAATGTATACCATAACAGAAATACAGTTCTCAAGAGTACTTTTCTTTTTACTTTTTATGCTTCTCTTGAGTTCTGTATTTGGAAGTCAATTTTTTTTTGTTTAACTCTGGTCTTTTCATCAGAAATAAGTGGAATTCACCTGTTTTGTTGAATGTCCATTTTCTTCCTTGGAAGAAAATGCTCAGTTTAACAGAGTAGTTTATTCTTGGTTGCATGCCAAGTTCCTTTGGTTTTTGGAATATCAGATTCAAGGCCCTTCAATCCTTTAAGGTGAAAGCGTCTAGGTCCTGGATAATCATTATTGTGGCCCCTCAGTATTTGATTTGCTTTTATCTGGCTACTTGTAATATTTTTTTTCTTGGTCCAATAGTTCTGAAATTTAGCTATGATATTCCTTGGAGTTTTCATTTTGGGATCTTTTTCATGAGGTGTTCAGTGAAATCTTTCAATGGCTATTGTACCTTCTGATTCCATGACATCTGGACAGTTTTCTTTTATGATTTCCTGAAAAATAGTGTCTAGGTCTTTTTTTTCATCATATTTTTCAAGAAATCCAATAATCCTTAGATTGTCACTCCTAGATCTATTTTCCAGGTCAGTTGTTTTCCCAAGTAGGTATTATATTTTTTTTCCTTTTTAGGGTTGCTTGATGGATTCTTGATGTCTCATTGAGTCATTCATTTTGATGTGTTCAGGTTTGATTTTTAGTGAATTATTTTCTTCATTTACTTTTTTTAAAACTTCTTTTTTGTATTTATCCAATTAAATTTCCAAATGAATTGTTTCCTTCTATGGGTCTTTTTAATTTCACAAATTCTGTTTTTTAAGGAGTTGTTTTCTTTTTCCATTTAGTCAAGTCTATTTTTAATCAGTTATATACTTCTATTTCACTTTCTATTTTGGAGTGAATTTTCTTTAGATAATTTCTGTTTTCTTTTCCCAAATCTCTTGTAAAATTTTCATTTCCTTTCCCAATTTTTCTTCCAGCTCTTTTATAATTTCTTCTAGCAGAGCTTTGTGTGGTGTGGAGCAATTTATATCACCCTTTGGGGCTTCATCCGGAGATGCTCTGCTTTTAGTCGCCTTATATTTTGAAATCTGTTCTTCTCTTTCACATAAACTATGGTCAGAGTTCTTTTGCTTTTTTATTCCCTTTTTTTTTAAGTTGAGATCTGCTTTTAGGGCAATGGAGGTTTTCCAAGCTTCCTCTACAAGCAGCAGTAGCTGCATTGAGTCATTGCTGACCCACTCAGGGTGCTGAGTGTGCATGGCCTGGTCACATTAGTTTTTGGTGTTCATGGGATTTATGATTGATTTACCTTTTGTGTTTGTGTTGGATGTTTTATAACATCTTTGCTGATCTACTGGCTTGCAACCAGGGCAGAGTAGCCAACACTGCTGTAGATTCTTCCCAGTGGATTTTCCAGCTTGCAGAGTCCATACCACCCCAGGTCTGCACTGCCTGCACTTGTGCTCAGCCTGCTTGCACTTAGTCCACCTCCTTCCATGCCTAATTGAAACAGACCTTTTCGGTGATCTTCAAAATTATCTTCTGTTGGTAATTAGTTACAATCCCAATATTTGTGGGTTCTGCCAGTTCAGAACTAATTCCGAGGCTGGATTTGGTAATGTGAGGGTCTTGGGAAAAGGTCAGAAAGAAATGTGTGTCCTCTCCACCATCTTGGCTGCATTCCCAAATAATTGTTTCTTCTAAGGATTAGTGGGTGTGGGTTTAGAGTAGAATAAGTCTCTAATGACTGGGTGATTCAAAAAGAAGAATTGTCAAATATTTTTTTAAAACACTTTATTCAATTCAATAAATTGACACACTTTTTTTTTTCTCATGGAGAGAACAAAGATGTTAAAAAATACCTACAAATTTGCCTCATGGAACTTGAATTCATTCATTTGTAAGGGGTGCCTCTGCATATAAATAACTAAATGTAATATAAACAAGATTTTCTTCTTATGCTTTGATAATGATATGAATACTTATTCATGAATAGAAAACATAATGAAATGTGGTCTCATGTTATTTCTCTACTCCAAAGAAAAATTTATAACTATGCTTAGGTATTCCTCAGCATCATGATATGCTGATGAGGGCTGGCAGCTTTTTCCATAAGGATGGTGACTTTTGAGGATGAACTTGGTTCACAAATTTCTTTTACAATTGACAGTAATTGTAGTTTATGTCCATTTTTATCAGACATATTTATTGTGAGAAATTTGGTGATGACAGAAAATATCAAGTATAAGAGCAAAACACTGAAGAGACAATAAAAGATTACATTGCTCTAATTTTTAAAAAATATCCAGCAAGAGCTTATGGTAATGCAAACAAACCTTAGACCTAGATCACAATTGTCTGTCTCCCTGTCACCTAATGATATCAAGAAAATCTCACTTATATGTTGAACTCTCCAGCTCATGTAACATTAAAATTAAATAATGCCCAAGTGAACAATTTAGTGTTCTCTAAGGAATTTTAGAATTAAGAGAACAATTTTGTCATTACCTACAAGATAAAGGTAATTGAAACATCTTTTTTGCTACTATAAAAAATCAGCACAATTTGAAGTAAAATAATTGATCTAGGATGTGTTTATGTCCAAATCAAAACTGAAGTTTTTTTTTTTTTAATTTTAGAAGTAATGTATCACATCTTCTCAATTTTCATCCCATTTAAATACAATCTCTGATTAATTTTTATAAAGTACATGCATGATACATAGTACTGCCAGGGTGGTATGATCTAGGAAGAGGTATAGTCATTGCTTTTTTGAGTTTGAATGCTAGTCCTTGCCCATGAAATGTCCCTGACCCTTTGGGGTTCGAATCAATACTGTTCCTCATTGTTCCTGAATCTTTGGGGTTCGAATCAATACTGTTCCTCATTGTTCCTGAATCTTTGGAGTCTGAAGAGATATTATCCTCTCAGAGCTTATTATTTTTCTCCTCTTTTGTTAACGTCCTCCTCTCTGTCTTGAGATATGACCCAGAAATGGTCATAGGCCATAGTTTTGCAAAATAGTTGCCCCTTATTGCTCCCCCTCCTAATTCATCAGCAATGGGTATGGGCAGTGGAGTTATGAAACAATATTTTGCTGCATCCAAAGCTGGCATAGGGGTATCCTATAATCTTTTTTTTCTGACCAGTTATCAGGTTTCTTTACTGTCTCTTAGTTTAGAACCTATAAAATTGCTACTGTTTTTGTCTCCATCTTTTAGTTCCATCCCTTCTTTCACTTGAGCTGACATATCCCTCTCTCAACTTCCTATATTGTTTCTTATTCGGACCTATTGGTTCCTTTGCCACTTCAGAATTCAATTTGGTGTGCAATTTTAAAGTTGTTTGGAGGGGAATGTTGGGAAAGCTCAACTGGATGATTTTTCTACTTTACTATCTTAGTTCTATCCCCAGAAGTCTCATTTTCATAAATATTTACCTGCAAATGAATCAATATGGTATGGTAAAATAATCTTGGGACCCAGTCAGAAGATTTAGTTCTAAGCTTTGTCATCTATATACTGTAGATTTATCTATTCTACATCTCCAGTTATCAGGTTAAATATACATAATATATCTACTTGACTAGGTATTATTCATTATCCCCTTCAATTTCTAATTCCATGCTTTTCTTAATTTTTAAAGCCTTTCACTTTGTTTTGAACTCTGTTATGATTCCTATTCCCCCTTTAATGGACTTTACCCAAAAATATTTAACTGATCTCATAATGTTCTCATAATGATTCTCAGACAAATTGAACTTAAAAAAAAAACAACCTTTTCTTTTCCTTTACTCAGGCCAAGAAAGTGCATGACTATATATTACCTCTACAATTCCCATTTGACTTTCTTTGAATAATAATCTTCTTTAATTGACTAACATAGTCCATCATACCTCACCCCCAAAATGTTAATTTGACATTCCCTCTTTCCATTATTTGAGTTGTTTGGGGATTTAAGAAGTTAAATCTCTTTAATCATACATTCACTATGTGTCAGAGGCAAGATCTGAACCTTTCTCTCCCAGACTTCGAGGCCATCACTCTATCCATTATAATACTCATTATCAATAAATTTCAAATTAATAAATTATCTGAACATGGAAGGTCAAATTATTTTTTTAATTGAAGGAGAATGGAAAGCCCCACATTTCACAGCTATATTTAAGGAGGAAATTTATCATTGAAAAAAATTAGGGAGAATATGGAGGGCAAAATAGGGAAATTTTTAATTATATGTAATTTAAAAGATTTTTTTTCAAAATCAAAGCATTAAGAAGTTCTGGATTAGACCAATTATTTGTAAAAAAAAAATAAAGTCTCAAAATATCTTTAGAAAAATCAAAAGAAAAATTTGACAAATGTATAAAACTTATTTCATTGAAAAAATGAATAGCCCATCTGAGAAAAAGAATTTATAGTAGCACTAAGTGTAGAAGGAAATATTACAAACAAATTATATGTTGATCAAATGTAAATTTACAGTCAATCCCGATCACCCATATAACTTTTGCAAAACTAATGAATAAATTGTACAACTTTTTTTTTTTAATTGAGGCAATTGCGATTAAGTGACTTGCTCAAGTCACATAGCTAGAAAGGGTTAAGTGTCTGACATCAAATTTGAACTCAGGTCCTCCTGACTTAAGGCCTGGTGTTTTATCCACTGTGTCACCTAGGTGCCCTTAAATTGTGCAATCTTAATAGATTAATTTCACATGACTTCCCCTAATACCTAAAATACTTTGGCCAAATTGGCCCCATTGCCAATCTTCATATAAAACAGTACATCTTCACCTCCATTCCTTTGCATATTACCCCATACCTGGATATCCTCTTTCCTTATGTCTTCTATTTAAGGTGTTTTTTTAAACTTAATCTGTGGGGAGCCAAGATGGAAGAAGACACACGGATTTCAAGCTCTTTCTTACCCTCTTTATCAATATTATATCGAGCCTAAAAAATCTTGACTGCTACAAAAAAGATAAGAAGTAGAACAACTCACCCCGAAGAAAATCTGCAGCTCCAAAAAGGTTGGTTCCGGAGGGGGGAGATCGCAACTGGGAAGGGGTTCCGAGGAGGTCTCAAACCGAGGTGAAGGCACAGATCTGCACAAGGCAGCCCCAACCCCCAAATCGGCTTTTCCTTGGGGAGTTGGATCCTGCCAGCAGGAGGACACAGCCGGTTAGCCTCCAATCTGCACAGTGGGGAGCTGGTTGGGCCATAGAGCTTTTCCAGGCGAGCATCAGGAACCTGGGCAGAGTTTGAGGCTGTCTGCTTCTGCCGTCATCAAACCAGAGTCCCCGAGGCTCCGGCCTTGGGTGGTGCATTTCCCACTTAGTCTCTGGGGAAATCAATAATCCGCCATCCCTATAAGAGTTTGATAGCTCGGCCATTGAATCCACTTCCTGTTGGGGAAGGGAAAACCCACCCAGAGCAATCCCTTACCTGGAGCCGGATATTGGTTTACATCTTTCCCTGCTCTGAAGGAAGCTGGTAACCCCTTGCCTAGGAGACCACCCAAAGGCTTTAAAACATGAATAAAAAGATGAAAAGAACAATCGCGCTTCTATGCAGAAAAGAAGGTAGCAAACCTGAAGAGACCTAAACAGCAAAAAAATGCATCAATGTCCTTCCTTTAATAATGTTCATAGAAGAGACCATTAAAAAGTCTCAAAAGAGTTAAGATAAATGGGAAAGGAAAAGAAGCCTTTCAAGAGCAACAACTTCCAAATAAAATTGGAAAAGAAAAAATTCCAAGGAAGTGCAGGGAAACAAAATTTGTGAATTGGAAAAAATAAAAAAAATTTCAGGAAAGAAGAATTGTGAATTGGAAAAAATAAAGAATTTAAAAGTAGGATTTGTGAATTGGGAAAAGAATAGAACCCCTCAAGAAAGTAGGATCCGTGAATTTGAAAAGACAAAGAACAAAAGAAAGTAGGATCTGGAATTGGAAAAAGAAAATAACTAAAAAAAAAAAATTAGTGAAATGGAAAAATTCCACGACCAAAACAATACATTAAAAAACTCAATTGGACATATACAGAAAGAAGTAAAAAAGTATTGAAGAAAATAAACTTTAAAATTGAACTGAAAATTGCAAGATTCATTAGAAGCAAAATCAGTCAAAAAACAAAAAAAATGACAAACTGAAAAACACAATTTTTACTTGCAAAACCACAGACTTGGAAAAATAGATCTAGGAGAGATAACTGAGGATTTTGACTTCTGAAAACTATGATGAAAAAAGAGCCTAGATATATTTTACAAGAAATCATCAAAAGAACTGCCCAGATGTAATAGAATCAGAAGGTAAATAGGATTGAAAAATTATCAACACCTTCAAAAAACCCAAAATAAAAACCCCAAGGAATATTGTCCAAATTTGAACCAGATTAAGGAAAAATTTTCAACAGCCAAAAAAACCATTTAAATACTGAGGTGCCACAATAAGGACCCCAAGATCGGCTTCAATTAAAGGAAAGAAGGGCCTGGAATATGATATCGAAAGGCACAAAACTAGAAACCCAAGAAAAACTACCCAGCTGGAGCATTTTCCCAGGGAAGAAGATGGAATTTAATAAAACAAATAATTATTTGTTTTTGAAGAAAAACCGAACTAAACAAAAATTTGATTCTCAAGAATGAACTCAAGAGATGAAAAAATAAAAAATAACTCTTGAAATTGTATTTTTTTTATATAAAAAAAGAATACAGATAATTTGATTGTACTGATATAAATAAAAAGGGAAGTAGATATGGAAAAGGGATCACAGAACAATGGGAAGGAGGGATAAAAAGAGGGAAACCACATCCCCAAAAAGGGCCGGAAACTTATCATATCAGGGAATTTGAGAGGGGAGGAAATTGTTGTCTTACTTCTCAGAGTTGGCTCAAAGAAAAAAATAATTGACATTTGTTTTAGAGAAAATTCTCTCGCCTCATTAAAACGGGGAGAGGAAAAGGAAAAGAAAAAAGAGAATAAGGGAAGGAAGGGGGAAAGACCAAAGGGGGAGGGAGGGATTATAAAGAGGATAAGTTCGATACAAGAGGGGAATAAGTTTAAAAGGGGAAAGAGGGTTGGGGAGGCAAGAATAAGTAAAGCAAATCTGGGGTTATTAGGATGGCGGAAAACAGATTTAGTAATTTAACCGTAAATGTAATGGGATGAACTCCCCCATAAAGAGGAGGAACAGACTGGACAAAGTCGAACCCACAATATGTTGTTTCAAGAAAACATTTAAAGCAGGGGATCATATAGAGTAAAGAAAGGCTGGACAAAATCTATTATCTTCAGGTGAAGTCAAAAAGAGGTAAAACCTTTCTCAGATCGCAAAAGTAAAAATTGATCTAATTAAAAGAATAAGGAAGGTAACACATCCGCTGAAGGGTAATAAACAAAACAAATTCAATAAAAACATAATCCCGGGAGGCACTCAACTTCCTGGAGAAGTTAAGAGAGTTAGAAGAAATAGACAACAAAACTGTAATATAGGAAATCCAACTTGATTCAAATTAACAACAAACCACAAAAAAATAAGAAAGAAATTAAAAAGAAATAGAATATTAGAAAAATTAGGTATTTGGATCTTGGAGAAAATTGAATGAATAGGGGAAATATACTTACTTCCAGTTTATGAACCTATTCAAAAAATTGAACATATATTTAACAAAAGACCTAAAATTAAATCAAGAAAGCAGAAAAGTAAATCTTTCTTTTCAGATCAGATCAATAAAACACATTCAACAAAAAAGTTAGTAAAGACCAAAAGAATTGGAAACTAAACAATCTCATCTTAAAAAAAATATTTGGGAAACACAAATTATTGAACTTAACAATTTCACTAAATAATGACAATGATAGACATCATACCAAAATTTTGGATCAGCCAAAGGGTAATAAAGGGAATTTATTTAGACTTACAATTAAACAGAGAAAAAAAATTAATAATTGGGAAACAAAAAAACAAAAAAGACCAAAAAAAACCAATCAAATACTAAATTAAATTTAAAATTAAAAGGAGAAATTAAAAATTTAAAAAAAAACTATTGAACTAATTAATAAAATAAGATTGGGTTCTGTAAAAACCAATAAAAATAGATGTTTGTAAATCTATTAAAAAAAGGAGGGAGGAAATGAAAAGTAGTCTTAAAAATGAAAAGGGAGAACTTTCCACCAAGAAAGGAAATTGAAAAAAAAGGATTATTTTTCAATGCCAAAAAATTATAACCAAATAAATGGATGATCCTCCAAAAAAACAGACTTCCCAATGAGGAAAAGTAATTGGAATTCCATTTCAGAAAAAAAATGCCAGGCAATTAAACAACTCTCTAAGAAAAAATCCCCCAGGACCAGATGGTTTAATGTTTTACCAAACATTTAAAAACAATTTCCAATTTTATATAAATTATTTGATAAAATAGGGAATGAAATCCACCCAAATTCCTTCTACACAGAATGGTAAATACCAAAACCAGGTAGGCTGAAAAAGAAAAAAATTATAGACCAATCTCCTAATGAAAAATGCAAAATCAAATAAATATTAGCAAAAACTAAAAAATATTCCAAATAAAACTATATCAAAATTTATACCAAATACGGCTAATTTAGAAAACTATCAAATAATTGGCCATGTTTAACCAAAAACAAAACCATATTTATCTCAAAATGAAGAAAAACATTTTGATAAAATCCAACATCCATTCCTAAAAACACAAAAAAAAAAACTTTTCCTTAAAAAATAACATCTATTTAAAAACCATCAGGGATCATAAAGGAACAAACCAACCATTCCAAAACATCTAGGAAAAAAGCCCCTCTACCGTTACTATTTAAAAAAAATTACAAGCAAAAGCAAAAAATTAAAAATAAAAAACAAAGAAAATTATACCCCGTACAATTATACTTAAAACCCCAGAATTCCCTAAAAAGTTTTAAAAAAATCCCAACTTTACAAAATTGGGTTTTATAAAAAAACCCACAAATCATCCTTTTATTACTAAAAAATCCAAATCAAGTTAAAAAAACCCATTTAAAAACCAGAAATAAAAATATTTAAAATTTCGAAGGGAAAATCAAAACTTTATAAAAATTTAAACCACTTTTCACACAAATTAAAGTCATCAACAATTGAAAAAATTAAATGCTCTTGGAAGGGCACAAATATAAAAAAACAATTACCTAAACTAATCATTTTTGCCTATACCAATCAATCCCCAAAAACTTTTAAAACCTAGAAAAAAACAACAAATTCTATAAAAAAAGGTCAAAACAAAAAAAAAAAAAAAAATATGGTTTACACCAATCTAAAAAATTATATTATAACACATTACCAAAACTATTTGGTTTCTTTAAAAATTGATCAGAAAAATTTCTCAAAAATAAAATCAACTATCTTTGAAAACCAAAACCCACTTTTGGGATAAAACACTTTTGATAAAAGTAAAAATTGGAAACAATAGGCAAAACGTAATCCAACCAACCCTACCAAAAATCAAAAATTTCAACCAGGGATAAATAATAAAAAAAATGGGAAAACAAAATTTACCCTCAACCGGAAGGGGAAGGCTTTAAAAAAAACAAATCATTACATCCAAAAAAAAATTTATTATAAAAAAAAACTTTTAAAAAAAAACTAAGCAACAAATTAGAAAAAAAAAAAAAATATTTTTTAATCTTTTCTGTAAACCCATTTCCAAAAAAAAAAATTAACTCTAATTTATAAAAAAAATTCTTCAAAAAAAATAAGGATATAAAACAATTTCAATGAAAAAGGAAACCTTTTTTTAAAAAAATTAGTCCAAATTAATCAGAAATCAAAATTAAACAACCTAAAACCACACACACCTCAAATTGGCTAAATGCAGGAAAAAAAATAATTTTAGGGGAGGGAAAACGAATTATTCGTTGGTATTGTAACAATCCAACCATTTGGAAATTTAAAATATCCCTTATCAACTTATACCCATCCCAGAAAATTTACATTAAATTTCCAAAAATTTAAAGAAAAAACCTTATTACAATTTTACCCTTTTGTATTTAAAACAAACAAATTCCATATTGGAAATCTAAAAAATATAAAAAGGAATATTTTTTCTGAAAAAACCAACAATATTTCAAAACCAAACTTAAAACCATGTGAAAAAACGGACCAGGAATCATTTATACTTCAACAACAAACAAGTACCATTCTGATGGTCACCATCCTCCAACAAAATCAACCAAATCTTTCAAAACATATAACAACACTTCCAAAAAAAACCTGGGAATGACAAAACCAACATTAATTCAATCCCTGTATTTACACACCTCATTTTTTATTTCCTTCAAATAAAATTTTAGGTCATTCTTTTTTTACAAAAATAATTTTTGGTCTATACTTGTTATCTAATTATATTTTAATATATTTAACACCCACCCCATTTAAGGGGGGGTAAGAAAAAATTAAACAAAGGTTTGGCAATTGTTAATGCTTAAAGTTACCATGTTAACCTGAAAAAAGGCCAAAAAAAAAGGAAAAAAAAAAAAAAAACTTAACTCTATCCCCAAAATAAAGCTTTTTTTTCAACTCTTCCTTTTTATTACACCTATATTTTAAATTTTTAACTCATTTTGGATTTTTTCCAAAAAAAACCCAACAAGCCCCTTTTCATATTTGAATCCTAATCCTTGCAAAATAATTTTAAGAAAAACCCAACCACAACTTAAACAAAATTATCCCAAATTTTCATTCATTTTATTTATAAATACCCAAAAACCATATGTTAAAAAATTTCTTTTGCCTTACAGCAAAGCGCAAGCTTCACCAGCTTCAATGTTCTCATTGTCATTTGGGTTTTAATCAAAATAAGCTGATTTGTTTATTTATTTTAAATTTATTTTGCTTTACAGTAGCATATCATTATTGATCATTAATTGGTTTCTGAAGGCACAAACAGTGGTCGGCAAGCAACAAAAATGTTCTCATTAAGAATACATCTCTAGACTTTAACCTCACCATTCTTCCCAAATCAAGCTGGGATCCTCTGTTCTTAACCCAATTCACTTTCTGAAAGGAAGTGTGACCTTTATGCTTTCACCCCACCTCACACAGTCCAAGCTTCCTGTGGAGGGGAAGGATAGCTGGAAGCAGAAGCAAAAGCTACAATCCTAGACCCTCCTCAGAGCAACAGCTTGAGACTTGGGGCTGCCAGGAGTACTGGGTCTTTCACCACTCCTCAGCTTTGGTCTGGGTTTTTCTCTCTGCTGCTGCTGCTGCTGTTGCTGCCCAAGGTACCTTATTGTTTCTATTCCTGCTGCTTTTCCATACTCCTTCCAATACTACAGTTTTGAGATCTCAGAGACTATATGCTATAGCCACATAGTCTTACAGGACCTGCCCACTGATGCACACAACCTTAGCATTCTAAACTCCAACCTGACAGGTTTGTGCACAGCAGCTTAGCGGGGGAGGAGCTGCCTGTAGCTGAGGGCAATAATAGTAGAGCTAGAGACTGGGCAATACGCCTGATCAACCTCACATCCCTATTGTTTAACCAACACAACAACCAAATTGATGAATGCAGAGCAAGTGTCAAGTACTGAAACATTTTTTTTCTGGTTCAAATGCATTAAATACCGAATTCAATAAGTTTCAAAGCAGAGGAGTACAGAGGTACCACTGCATTATGTTTTACTTTGACCAAGTTTGATTTGGCCAGGTCTGGTCCATGTCACTTCATAAAGGCTCATTCAATAAGCGTGTATTAAGGACCATGTATTGTGTGGACTCCTTTAGGACACAGTTGACTTATTAAACTTGTAATCTATTCTATCAGAGCAGAAGGATTAGGTGTCTCATTATTCCTTTCTAGTTGAGAGATTTTTTTGAATTTAGAACTGAAAAGAACATTAAAGGCCATCTAGTCTAACTCCATTGTGGAAAATGAGGTCCAGAATTGTAAAGTCTCTTTGATTGGAAAAGTGACATCTCTTGGACTGGTTTCCATAAATCACTTTTCAGTGCAATCATTTCTTACCCTTTGCCAAACATATCTCCTTTGCAAGAACAGTATCCAGTACTACTTGAAAATGATTGCATTCTTTCAAGAAATTCAATAGTACTTCTACATTTCCATAAACTATTCTTCCCTAAATAGTATTGAGAAATCAAAGCAAAAACACTTTATTTTAAGGCACTCTGTTAATGCTCTAAATGATCCTTTAGAGTTTCTAAACCAGCAGGTCAGGGAATGAATTCTTAGGTTATTAGAATAGTTGTAGTTGAAATGACATAGAATAGAATTTACCTTCATTCTGATAATATTCACTCCCCAGGTTTGTTTCCTAATTAGCATAAAACTGTTAGCACTTTTCAGCTTCTTTTGTTAGTTTTCAGGTGTATTTTAAAACAGACTGAAAATTTAACTACTTGCAAAATAACAACTGGAATCCAAGTAGACATTCCAGTTAAGAAAAGGGGTATTTAAACTGGGGACAAAGTCAGACTCAGACAGAGACTGGTTAAGACTGTCAGACTGTGGGAGGAGATTGGGTCAGACGGACACTGGGTCAGACTATGACAGACACAGATTGTGTCAGAGATAATAAAGACTTTGTAATTTTTCTTGTCCATCCTCCTGGTGTCTATCCTGATAAGAGCAAGGCACTTCTGGAGTACCTCCAGAAAGCTAACTGGGACATTACATCAGATACCACTACATGCCTTTCAGATTGGATAAAATTATAAGAAAAGATAATGTTGGAGGGAATGTGGGGAGACTGGGACTCCAATACATTGTTGGTTGAATTGTGAAATGATCCAATCATTTTGGAACTGTGCTCAAAAAGTTATCCAGTTAAGAAAAGGGAGCTTAATATTAAGGCTATGATTTAATTGAGAACACCCAATTTCCACATACATATTCATAAACTGTTTCTTACTCTATAAATTGTTGACTTTTACCAAGACTTTTTTTTCTTTTCTGAAGTAATAGAGAAAGAATCTATCATGGGTAATTTTGACTTTTTAGTCTTGCTGACTTTCTTTGCTACTATCTGAGCTGATTTGAGTAGCACAGCTCAAAGGAGAGTGATATAAGACATTTAACATTAAGCCAGTTTTCACTTACATACCTGTGTTTTCATACACCTTCATGTGATTTTCAAATCTCTGTCCTTCATTTTAAAGACATTTGAGAGGGGCCTTCTGGGGATGATAAAAGTCCTACTGTCTTTTGTCATTTAAAAATCTGTTAGGGATTTCACAGCTAACAGTGGTGCATCTAATTACTGAATTATTAAAAAGAAAGTCAGAGTCTAAAAAGCAATGTCCTGTCACTCAAAAAGATAAATTCAAGCAAAAAAAATTTAAACAGAGATACAATTAAGTCCTTTTTTCTACTACTCTCCCGTAGTTGATTGAAAAATAACCAAATTCAAGGGGTAAAGAAGCCTAATTAACTGAGATACTTGTCTTAAGTTTATCATGGGTTCATGAGTGAAATGAATATTCAGTTCCTTTACTTGTAATCCTTGAGAGCTATTCTAGGGATAGCAGAGAGATTAGGTCTGCTTGTTAATTTAGGGCTTTCAGAATCAGACACAAATTATTCTATGTAACCTAGAATCTACATGAACAATATGTTTAAAATAAATGCTACATAGCACTTTTTAAAGTTTGCAAAGAACTTTCCTCACAACAACTCTTTGAAATAAAGCATAAAAGGATCAATAATCCCATTTTAAATATGGAGAAACAAAGCATTTGAAAGGTAAAACAGTTTAACTATAATCACACAAATGGTAAGTATATGAAATGATAAAAAGTATAAAGTACAATGGATTTGGAATGTAATGAAAGAAAAAAGAAAGGAAAGAAGGGAGGGAGAAGGGGAGGAAGAAAGGAAAGGAAGAAGGAAGGAAGGAGAGAAGGAAGGGAAGGAGGCAAGGAAAGAAAGAAAGAAAGAAAGAAAGAAAGAAAGAAAGAAAGAAAGAAAGAAAGAAAGAAAGAAAGAAAAATGGGAGAGAAAGATGGAGGAAGAAAGAAAGGAAGATAGACTATTGTTGTTTGTTTGTTTGTTTTGTTTTTAATTTTAATGGGACTCAAAAGAGCCAGATGTTGAAATGAAGATAGCTAGTTCTCTCTGGCTGAATCTTTTAAAACTGAATAATGGACAGGAGTATGTTGATAAATCTCCAACTGACTATACAGAGGGGATGATGGATGCAGGCACCCTTTATTTTTTTTTCCAATAATATATAAAGATAGTTTTAAAATTTTATTTTTGTAAAATTTTGAGTTCCAAATTTTTTTCTTTCTCCCTCTCTCCCCTCCCCAAGATAGTATACAAGTTATACATGTACATTTAAACATGTTTGCATATTAGTCAAGTCATAAAAAAAAATCAGTACAAAAGGGAAACACCATAAGGAGAAAAAAAGCAATTAAAAAAAGTGAAATAGTTTACTTTGGTCCATTCTATGGATGAGGATGTATTTTCTACCCCAGCCCATTAGAACTGTCTTGCAACTTTGTATGGTAAAAGTAACTAAGTCTTTCATAGTTGACCATCCATAATCTTGCTGTTACTGTATTGTAACACAGTAACATTGAATGTTACTGTGTTCGCTGTCTTCCTGTTTCTCACACTTCACTCAGCATCAGTTCAAGTAAGTCTTACCAGGATTTTCCAAAATCTGTCTGCTTATCTTTTTATAGAACAATAACATTATATTACATTAATATTCCATAACTTATTCAGCCATTTCTCACTTGATGGGTATCCACTCAATTAACAGTTTATTCAGACACACTTTTAAGTATAATCTTAATTATTGACTTTTCAAAATAGCATTAAAATACACAGATTGATTTACATAGGCAAACTGTTTCTGTCACATGACAAACCCATTTTTCCTGCTCATTCCTTTCTCTTATTATTGTTTTTATACATAATTTCACAATTGTAATTCATAGCAAAATTCTCTTACCCACCATGACCCTTTCTGTTCATTTCTAGGTAATGGTCATTTTCTTTTTAATGTCTAATACAATGTTCAAAATCTGGCAACAATAGAATAGTTTTGGAATATTATTGTTATTAACAAGAAAATACTTCGTTTCATGGAGAAGATAAGTGTCTTTAAAGGAACAAAACATTTTTTCCAAAATAAGTCAGTAAACATTTGCCTAAGCCATCATCATTTTATGATTTCTATCCTAGAGAGAAAGAGAGAGAGAGAGAGAGAGAGAGAGAGAGAGAGAGAGAAATAACCAAGTTATATAAATATACTTCATCCTCCTAAATTTTTCTGTTAGGCCAGCAATCCAGGATTATACAACATTCTTGAGTTTAATGCAACAAGCATAAAATTTCAGTAAAAAGGATATATAAACACATGATAAAACACAAGAATAAAGTGCCATATATTTGCTTATTATAATGGACAATAAGTCATTTTTACCATATTTAATTTCTTTCATTAATACATAAATTTGTGGTTTGGGGCACTGACAGAATTATTTTTTGGTGCATTGTTTTGTCCTTATTTAAAAGACATAATATATGAAGAATTTTTCAAGTAAAGGAATGAATGGATTTCTTCTTTAGTCATGATGTCATAGCATAAATCTCATTATATCCTGTTCTTGATGTTAATGATAAAATGATCACTGAATAGGTATTTTTCTGTCCTTATAACTTTGAAGGAATCTTGTTCAATTTTGATATATGCTTGGGAAATATCTTGTAGAAAGAGAACCATGAGGTGACATTTTGTTCTACTGAATCAAATGTTTTTGTCTTTATAATAAACAATAAAGACAAAAAATTTTTGTATTCTCTAAAATCCCATTTATTCCTTTCTACTATATTTATAAAAGAGCATTTCAATAACATTGCAATATATGCATACATGATTATTGTATAAATTCACACATATACGAATCATACAAGTTTTTTAGAATACTGAGAGACTGATTTTCAAAGGAAGTGAATCTGTCAAAAAATTGAAGAAGAAGAATCAAAGAAGAAGAAAAGAAGGAAGAAGAAGAAAAAAAGAAGGAAGAAGAAAACATTTTCTATTAGAATTCCAAAATTATCAATCCAAAGAAAATCAGCAATTATTGAGCTATATGTCTATTTTCCTTTCTATGCAAAAAGTAATCACAGTGCAAATGCGTTCCTGAAAGAATATTCATTTACTGAAGAGTTAATAATTACATTGTCATTTAAAGAAGAGAGGAGAATCAAACAAAAAGTTAAATAAAATATTTTCCTCCATAAAACCAGACTTCAAAATATTAAATAACATATTTAATTCTATCTGCCCCAAACATAATTTTATTAGATTGATAGCCCTGAATGTTTAAGAGGATAAATTAAGTGATAACTTTTTTTCAAAAAGGAATTGACTAAAATAATAATAGAATCTGTTTAAGGTGAAAACTGATAACAAGTAAAACAAACTTTTAATACCTAATCCATTTTTCAGTGATTCATATTTGCCAGGTATTCACTAAGTCCAAAGTCTATTGTGAGTAGTGGAATATGGTTTTAAAGGGATAGTATTTCGTAGTCCTATAAGAAAAGAAATTTCAGCCATTATGTTGACCCTGAAATAATGGCCAAAGCATGGTTATTGAATGATCATTTTATTGCCTTCCATTACAGCTAAAGAAGTTCAGATTGTTCTGATGAATATGACTTGAAAGCCAGTAGTGAACAAGCATGTGAAATATGTTAAGGTCACATTTTTATACTTATTAGAAACAGCCTGAATAATTAAACCAACTGAATTACTGGTTGCTTTCAGGCTCATGCCCATAATGAAAGGGCATGACCCGACATACCATGGCCTCATATGACACACATGATTGACAGGAAGAGGAAATACACTGATATCTTTCACATGGGAATCACAGCTTCTAACAAGTGTGAGCAAATGGGATATATAGATTTGGTGGGAAAACATAATTATGGTATTATTTGAAATCTTTGCTTTTCAAATTAGTTCATCATGGTATATAAATACATGAAAAATACAAGAATAAAGTGCCATATATTTGCTTATTAAAATTGACTATAAGTCATTTTAACCATATTTAACTTCTTTTCATTAATACATATATTTGTGGTTTGGGGCACTGACAGAATTATTTTTTGGTGCATTGTTTTATTCTTGTAATGGAAATGATTAATTTTTTTTAGAATATATTTACAAAGAGCATGAAAAACACCTTTCCAAAGTAAAACTTTGGTATACCTCCATAGCATGTAGTTGTTATCACTTTATATAGGGCAGGACTTTAGGAAGATGACAAGGAGTGATGAACATGAGCTTCTTGACCTTGTAGTTTTGATATTTAAAAAAATTATTTAATATTATTAATTTTCTTTGTAAATCCATGCATTTTAATTTATGCATATAAAATAGACTAAGATAGAGTACAAATTATTTTCTAGACTGTCAAAGGGATTCAGGGCACAAAATATATTAAGATTAACACTGACACTGATTTTGCTTCTCAGCTACATTCTTTATTATACCTGGAATGGCAATAATTCACCAAAAGCCAAGACCAAAAAAAAAAAAAAAAAAAAGGGGATACCTAAAATGAAGTAGCATGTGAATGGCACATTATTTGGAGACAGAAAAGAATCTATTTTTCACTCTCAAACCTAAAATGATATAAATGTTTTTATATTCAAGAAAAGTTAAAAGATAGTTTCCCAGCAGGGCCTATTTTATACACAGGTATGGTCATTATGTCATTTTTCAACATTCTTTTTTATAAGGTCATGGGTTTATATGCCCCTTAGAATATAGACTAATGCTGTGTATACATTATGTATTATCTGAAGTGTTCAAGTCTTCAGATTTTTTTCTAATATATATTGCTCTGGTTCTTATTTTAGACTATAATATTGTCTTTAAAAACCCTGTATGATATAGCTTGGCTTAGATTAGTATCATGTCTTTCTCTTAAACTAGAGAAAATAATTGGTTTTATTTATATTTATATTGTAATTCATTTTACTTGTAATACTTAGATATAAAACAAAACTATTGTGGATGTTCTATCCCTGAAGTAGAAAGTAATAAAATAGCATAGGAAATTAAATTTTCTGTGTGTTTTTCCTTATTCTTTTCTTATAATGCCTAAAAGGACTATTGTTCCTTGTGTGTTGCTCAGTATAAACATATTTGACACTGGTTTATCAAATCTACCTCACATGCTTAAAAATTAGGAAAAAAGCATAGATAAGCAAAATGCAAGATTGCAGCATGTGTATATTTATAGCCATTATATGAAAAGTCATTTATTTATTTTAGTTGGAAAAAAAAATTTCTTCCAAACCTAAATTTTTGTATTTTTTGCAATTTTACTTTCTATATCAAAATCCAACTTCATTGCTTTCTTTGAAAGTGATTAAAGGCCATAAAAGAGTCTACCAAACAAACAAAATCTTTGCTACAGTGATATTAACTATACATGTTACCTAAATCCCATCACCAGTTAGCCCAATAGCTTATAATTTTGATTATAGGAGTGGAGGTTAAACAGGAGAATAGATCAGAGCCATCCATTAAGCTTTTTGAAGCATAAAGGAAGTGAAGACTTCAATAGCAAAAAAAAAAAAAAAAAATCATGTATTACATAATTTTATATTTCCTTCTAATTCATCTCTTAACTTCATGATGTCACAAAGAGTAGCCCCATAGAAAAGGGATTAACATAGTAGTTATTTTTTTTTCTAAAATTTGAACAGAAAAAAAATTAACTTTTTCATTGTAATCCCCATACTTTCTCTAAATATATTTTCCTTGAACGTATCGTAAATAAAATATACATTGTCCCTCATTATATTACACAATAATAGACAAAGTCAATATATAACAATACAGATATTTAGGATATGGCTGCAGGATTCAAATATCCTTTATATGTATTTTATCACTTGGCCATAATGAATCTGTCTTGGTCAGACTGGAAGCTGAAAGACAGACACAAAAATAAAGACTCTCATGGTGGTTGTCCTACCTCCTTCACTTCTCCACTAAGACCAAGGCCCATCTGAAGGTCCCTCAGAAAGCTAGCCTGGCCCCAGGTGAAGGAAACAGACTGTAAAGGAGAACAGGCCAGCCACCACAAGGGTCTTTATCCTTGAGTCCATTTGAATCTGTTCTAGATCTGACTCTGACCTCTTAAATACTCTAACAGGAGTCCTCAAACTATGGCCCGTGGGCCAGATGTGGCAGCTGAGGATGTTTATCCCCCTCACTCAGGGCTATGAAGTTTCTTTATTTAAAGGCCCACAAAACAAAGTTTTTGTTTTTACTATAGTCCGGCCTTCCAAGAGTCTGAGGGACAGTGAACTGGCCCCCTATTTAAAAAGTTTGAGGACCTCTGCATTACAATTAAATACATTCAGCAATATATCACTAGCGAACCATTATTTGTTGTAAGATTAAATCAATCATACTGAACTAGAGAACTATTAATCACCATGCTAAAATAGATAACCATTTTCTTATCAATTCCGCTGAATTAACACCTTATTGTAAAAATGCTTGCCTCAAATATATTTCTCTAGAATTCTGGCCCATTACAGATACAGATGTCATTTCTCTATCCAGAGAGTGCTGGGATTGGTTTAGATCACTGAAACAATGACAAGAACCAAATATTTCATAATTGATCATTGCACATTCTTGCTGTTATTGTGTACAATGTATTCCTAGTTCTGTTTCTTTCCTTGGCCTCTGTTCGTATAAAGCTTTCCAGGCCTTTCTAAAATAACCTTGTTCTTCATTTGTTACAGAACAATAACATTTCATTAGCTTCATATGCTACATCTTATTCAGCAATTACCCAAATGATAGGCATCTACTTATTTTTAAATTCTTTGCTACCACAAAAATAGCTGGTTGAAATACTTTTGCACATACAGGTCCTTTTTCCTCCTTTATGATTTCCTTGGGATACAGACCAAATAGTGGCACTGCTGGGTCAAAGGGTATGAAGAGTGTGACAGCACTTGGGGCATAATTCCAGATTACTATCCAGAATGGATGGATCATTTTACAACTCCCCCAACAATGTGTTAGTGTCCCAGTTTTCCTACATTCTTTCCAGCATTTATCTTTACTTTTTCTGTCATTTTAGCCAATCTGAGAGTGTGAGATTGTACCTTGGAGTTGTTTTAATTTGTATTTGTATTATCAATAGTGATTTAGAGCCTTTATTCATCTGAGCATAAATGGCACTAATTTCATCATCTGAAAATTGGCTGTTCATATCCTTTAGCCATTTATCAACTGGAGACTGTCTTGTAGTCTTATAAATGTGACACAGTTTTTAATATATTTTAGAAATGAGACCTTTATCAGAAACACTGGTTGTAAAATTTTCCCCACCTTTGTAGTTTTCTTTTAGGGTTTTTGGGTTTCTTTTGGGTTTTTTGTGCAAAACCTTTTTAATTTAATGAAATCAAAGTACTACATTTTGTCTTTCATACTGTTTTCTATTTTTCTTTGGTCATAAAGTTTCATTTCTTTAAATATCTAGTTTGTAAATTATCTTTTGCTCTCCTAATTTGCTTATGGAATTATCCTTTATGCCCAACTAATGTACTCATTTTAACCTTATTGTTGTAAAGGATGTGATAAGTTTCTGACATATTTCTTTTTTTTATTTTTTATTATTATTATAGCTTCTTATTTACAAAATATATGCATGCGTAATTTTTCAACGTTGACCCTTAAAAAACCTTCTGTTCCAACTTTTCCCCTCTTTCACCCCACCTCCTTCCCTAGATGGCAGATAATCCAATACAGATTAAATATGTTAAAGTATATGTTAAATACAATGCATGTATACCTATTTATACAGTTATCTTGCTGCACAAGAAAAATCAGATCTAGAAAGATGGTAGAAAAACCTGAGAAGGAAAACAACAATACAAGCAAACAATAACAGAAAGACTGGAAATGCTATTTTTTAAATAATTATAACTTTTTATTTACAGTACATATGCGTGGATAATTTTTTATAACATTATCCCTTGCACTTACTTTTGTTCTGATTTTTCCCTTACCTCCCTCCACCCCCTCCTCTAGATAGCAAGCAGTCTGATACATGTTAAATATGTTGTAGTATATCCTAGATCCAATATATGCGTGCAGAACTGAACAGTTCTCTTGTTGCACAGGAAGAATTGGATTCAGAAAATAAAAATAACCTGGGAAGAAAAAGAAAAATGCAAACAGTTTACATTCATTTCCCAGTGTTCCTTATCTGGGTGTAGCTACTTCTGTCCATCATTGATCAGTTGGAACTGAATTAGATCTTCTCTTTGTCAAAGATATCCATTTCTATCAGAATACATCCTCATAGAGTTTTGTTGTTGAAGTGTGTAGTGATCTCCTGGTTCTGCTCATTTCACTCAGCATCAGTTCATGTAAGTCTCTCCAAGCCTCTTTGTATTCATCCTGATGATCATTTCTTACAGAACAATAATATGGAAATGCTATGCTGTGGTCCACACACATTTCCCATACTTATTTCTCTGGGTGTAGGTAATTCTCTTTATTACTGAACAATTGGAGCTGTTTTGAATCATCTCATTGTTGAAGAGAGCCATGTCAATCAGAATTGATCATCATATAGTATTCTTGTTGAAGTGTATAATGATCTCATGGTTCTGCTCATTTCACTTAGCATCAGTTCATGTAAATCTCTCTAGGCCTCTCTAAAATCATCTCACTAGTCATTTCTTACAGACTATTAATATTCCATAACATTAATATACCACAAGTTATTCACCCATTCTCCATTGATGGGCATCCATTAGGTTTCCAATTTCTTGCTACTACTAAAGGGGCTGCCACAAACATTTTTGCACATGTGGGTCCCTTTCCCTTGGTATTTGATTTTTTTCCCAGCCGCTTGTAATATTTTTCCTTGGTCCAATAGTTCTGAAATTTAGCCACACTATTCCTTGGCATTTTCATTTTGGGGTCTTTTTGAGGAGGTGTTCGATGAATTCTTTCACTGGGTGTTTTATCTTCTGATTCTATGACATCTGGGAAGTTCTATTTCATGATTTCCTGAAAAATAGTGTCTAGGCTCTTTTTTTCATCATGATTTTCAGAGAGTCCAATAATCTTTAGATTACCTCTCCTAGATCTGTTTTTCAGGTCAGTTGTTTTCCCAAGTAGTTATTCAAATTTTTTCTATTTTTTTCATTTTTTTTATTTTGCTTAAATGATTCTTGATGTCTCCTCAAATTATTCATTTTCCATTTGTTCAGTTCTGATATTTAATGAATTATTTTCTTCATTTACTTTTTTATTTCTTTTTTGTATTTGTCCAATTGAGTTTTTAAATAAGTTGCTTTGTTATATGGAATTTTTTCCCCATTTCACCAATTTTTTTAAGGAGTTATTTTCTTTTTCCAATTCAAAAATACTGTTTTTCTGGGAGTCCTTTACCTTTTCCAATTCACAAATTCTATTTTCCTGGGAGTTCTTTACCTTTTCCATTTCACATTGCAGGGAGATGTTTTCTTTTTCTTTTTAACAAATTTTTCTTTTAATGAGTTATATTCATTTTTGAAACTCTTTTGCAGAGTTTTCCTTTCCTTTCCTCATTTTTCTTCTAGCTCTCTTTTAAGATCCTTTTAAATTTCTTCTAGGAGAGCTTTGCATGGTGGGAACCAGGTTATATCCCCCTTTGGGGCTTCACTAGAGACAATCTGCTTTTAGTCTCCTCAGAGTTTGAAATCTGTTCTCTTTCACTATAGACGCTATCTATAGTTAGAGCTTGTTTTGCCTTTTTACTCATTAAAAAAAAAAAAAAAAGTTGGGGTCTGCTTTTGGGGCAATGAGGGCTTTCCAAGCTTCTTCAAGAGACACCAGGAAGTGACAGCGAAGGGGCAGGAGAATGGCAGTGGTTGTGCTGGGATTGGCTGTGCTAGGGTTGTGCTGAGTCACTCCTGGTGCTGTGTGGGTGTGGATAGCTCCTGTAAAACTCTGGTGCTTTGAGGTACACTTTTCCCCCTCTGTGTTTGTGATGGAAGTTTTTTAACTTCTCTACTGATCTACTGGCTTACAAACAGAGCAGAGTAGCCAGCACTGTGATAGAGTCCTCCCATGGAGACCACAAGCACTGTGATAGAGTCCTCCCATGGAGACCACACCTCACCCCCTTCCCTCTCCCTCCTTGTCTCCCTCCTTGTCTACTCAGGGTGTGCTGGCCTCTTTGCTCTGCCTGCCTGTCTGTGCCTGCAGCTGGTCTCCTCCCTTGCCTATACAGATCTTTTCTGGTGATCTCTAAGATTATCTTCTCTTAGTAATGCTAGCACTAATTAAGAGGCTGAATTTCATAAATAGTGTGAGTGAAGCAGGAAAGCTCAGAAAGAAGCATATATCTTCTCCACCATCTTGGCTCCACCCCCTGACATATTATTTCCTAGTTTACCCAGCATTTTTTTTTTTTTGTTAAATAATGAGTTCTTATTCCAAAAGTTGGAGTTTGGGGGTTTACCAATTACTAGATTACTATAGACCTTGATTATATTGTCATTGGTGTCCAGTGAATTCCACTGATTCAGTATAACATTTCCTAGCCAGTACCAAATAGTTTTGATGACTGCTAATTTATAATATACTTTTAGAACTGATACCACTAAGACAACATTCTTTTATATTTTTAATTAATTTTCTTGACATTCTTGACCAGATGAATTTTATGATTATTTTCTATTTCTATAAAATAAGTTTTTGGCAGTTTCATTAGTATTACACTGAACAAGTAGAATAAATTAGGAAGAATTGTCATTTTATTGGATTAATTCAGCCTATCCATGAGCAATTGATATTTTCCAATTGTTTACATATGATTTTGAGTGAGAATTGTTTTTTAATTATATTCAAGTATATTCCAATAGTTTTGTTTTCTCTTAGCAGATAGTCACCCAAATATTTTATTTTGTCTACAATAATTTTAAATGGGAATTTCTCTTTGTATCTCTTGCCATATTTATGTCATAGAAGGAATTTAACAGGACATGTTCTTTATCTATTGTTCCAAATAGTTTGCATAGTATTAGAAATAATTTTTCTTTAAATGTTTGGTAGAATTCACTTGTAAATCCAACTGGCCCTGGATATTTTTTTTTTTTTATAGAGAGTTCATTAATGGCATCTTTGATTTTTTTAATGGGACCATCTGAGTAGTTTATTTCCTCTTCTGTTAATCATGCTAATTTATATTTTTAAAAATATTCATCTGTTTCATTTAGATTGTCAGAGTTGATGTCATACAATTGGGCAAATTAACTCATTCACTCTTTTCATTTTTGATATTCATAACTTGTTTTTTTTTCTTTCTTTTTTAATTAAATTAACCAAAAGTTTATCTATTTTGTTGTTTTTTTCTTTTCAAAAACCAACTCTTATTTTTATTAATGAATTCAATAGTTTTCTTAGTTTCAATTCTATTAATCTCTCCTTTGGGTTTCAGTAATTCTCATGTGGTATTGGGGGTTTAATTTGTTCTTTTTTCATCTTTTTTAGTTGCATGCCTGATTCATTGATCTCTTTATTTTATTCATATAACTATTTATATATAAAATTTCCCTAAGAACTTCTTTGGCTGCATCACATGAACTTTGGTGTGTTGTCTCATTATTGTTATTCTCTTGAATGAAATTATGTTTCTGTGATTTGTTGTTTGACACAGTTATTCTTTAGAATTAGATGATTTAATTTCCAATTCTTTTTTTTTTTAATAGCCTTTTATTTACAGGATATATACATGGGTAACTTTACAGCATTAACAATTGCCAAACCTCTTGTTCCAATTTTTCACCTCTTAATTCTAAAATTAAAAGGAGAAATTAAAAATATTGAAAGTAAAAAAACTATTGAACCCACAAAATAAAAAAGGAAGAAACTAGGGAGGTTAATATGATCCTAGAACATCTAGATATGATACACCTGTGGAGAAAATTTAATAAAGACAAAAATGAATACATCTTTTTCCTTGGCAGTACATGGCACCTACACCAACATTGACCATGTATTAGGGCATAATACTTTGCAATCAAATGCATAAAGGCAGGAATAGTAAATATTTCCTGTTTAGTCCATGAAGCAATAAAATCATATTCAATACAGCGACTGGTAAAAATAGACAAAGAATTGGAAATTAATATTGAACCAGCCCTGCATTCCTGGTATAAATCCTACTTGATCATAGGTTTATCTTGAATTTTTCTAGTCTTTTGCAATATTAAAGATTTTTGCATCAATATTCATTGGGAGATTGGTCATAACTTTTTTTTTCAGCCACCTGGTTTAGGTAATTTTTTAAAGAAGGAATTTTAGGGACCTTCATTCCTATTTTATCAAAAAAATATAGATTGGGGCCAATTTTTTAAATGTTTTAAAAATTCCATTTCCATTTCCGGGATTTTTTTTAGGGGTTGTTTAATTGCTTCTATTTTTTTCGAAATGGGACATTCAACAATTTACTTTCCTTTATTGGGAAGTCTGTATTTTAGGTAGTCATCCATTTCACTTAGGTTAAAAATTGGCAAAAGTTGAAAAAAACTCCATTATTTTTTTCCTTCCCGGGGAAAGTTCTCCTTTCATTTTTAAGACTATAATTTTCCCCCTCCTTTTCTAATCAGATTTACCAAAGGCTTATCTATTTTATTGGCTTTTTCATAGAACCAACTCTTAGTTTTATTAATTAGTTAATAGTTTTTTACTTTAATATTTTTAATTTTCCTTTTTAATTTTAGAATTTAATTTATATTTGAGGGGTTTTAAGGTCTTTTTAGTTTTTTGTTGGCCCAATTATTAATCTTTTCTTTCTCGTTTTATTCAAAAGTCATGATATAAAATTCTTTAACGCTTTCTGCATCCCAAAATTTTGGTTATGTCTCATCATTGTCATTATCTTGAGGAAATTATTAAATCTATAATTTTGTCACCCAATCATTCCTTAAGATGAGATTGTTTTCCAATTACTTTTTGGTCTATTTCCAACTTTTTGTTGAAAGTTTTTATTGCATCATGATCTGAAAAGAAAGATTTATATTTTGCTTTCTTATTTTTTTGAGGTCTTTATGTCCTAATATATGGTCAATTTTTTTAATAGGTTCCAGAATTAAAAATATATTTTTCATTCCCATTAATTTTCCCCAAAGATCCAAATACCTAATTTTTTAATATTCTATTTTTACTTTTTTTCTTTTTATTTGTTTTGTTTTGATTTTTAATTTAATGAAGGTTGAGATTCCTACTATTACAGTTTTGTTGTCTTTTCTTTCTTGCAACCTCTTAATTCCCTTTAGGAAGTTGAGGCCATACCACTTGGATATTGTTTAATATTGATATTGTTTGTTGTTTATTTACCTTTAAGGATGTAGATTCCTTATCTCTTTTAATTAGATCAATTTTACTTTTGCTTGATCTGAGATAAGGATGGCTACCCCTGTTTTTTGATTTACCTGGAGCAAATGATTTTTCCACCTTTTCTTTTTCTTACATCCCTGCTTTAAAGGGAAACAAATATTGTGGGTTCTACTTTTGATCCAGTCGTATCTGCCTCCTTTATGGGGAGTTTATCCAGTTACATTTAGGTTAGAATTAAATCTGTATTTCCTGCCATCCAAAACCCCAGATTGGTTTTATTTTTTTCCTCCCCACCCTTTCCCCTTTTAAACTTAGTATCTTGTATCAGAATTATCCTCTTATAATCCCTCCTCCCCCTTTTTGAGTCTTTTCCCCTTCCTTCCCTTATTATTTTTTTTTTCCTTTTCCTCTCCCTGTTTTTAATGAGGGAGAGAATTTTCAAAAAAATATCAATTATTTTTTTCTTTATAACTCTGATGGGTAAGATTCACACAATGTTTTCTCTCTAAATTCCCAGATATGATAAGTTTCCTAGCCCTTTTGGGATGTGGTTTCCCTTTTTCCCTCCTTCCCACCTTATTCTGCCATCATCCCTTTCCATATCTACTTTTTTTATGTTATATCAGTAAAATAAATTATACATGTATTCTTTTTTTATATCCCAAAAAATACAATTTCGAGAGTTATTTTTACCTTTTCTATTCTTGAGTTCTATTCTTGGGAGATCAAATTTTTGTTTAGTTCTGGTTTTTTTTCAGAAAAAATAACATTTGATTAAATGTCCATCTTCTTCCCTGGAAGAAAATGTCAGCATGGGGTTTATTCTTGGTGATCTCGTTCTTGTGCCTTTCTATATATTCCAGGCGCTTCTTTCCTTTAATTAAGGGGCCAATCTGGGAATTTAACACCTGGTATTTAAAATGGGTTTTTTTGGCTGCTTGTAAAGTTTTTCCTTACTCTTATAGTTCTGAAATTTTGCCAAATATTTTGGGTTTTATTTTAGGGTTTCTTTCAGAATTTCGATAATTTTTAATGATTTTTTTCTGATTCATTACTTGGGAGTTTTTTGTGATTTCTTTAAAATTTTTTTTTTTTATATTTTTTCCAAAATCCTAATTTCTTCCAGTCTATTTTCCAATCTTTTTTTGCTGAAATTCTGGTTTTTATTTTCATTTTTTGTTTTTGTTGAGTGTTCTTTTTAAGTCTTTTTCAATTTTCTTCTAATTTTTTAAAGAATTATTTTCTTCAATATTTTCTTTTTTTCTTTTTTGAAGTCCTTAGTTTTGAATGTTTTTTTGGTTGTGGTTTTTTCCATTTTAATTTTTTTAAAATTTTTTTTCCAAACCACAAATTACTTTTCGAGTTCTTTTTTTTCCCCCCAATTTTGTTTTCCCTACTCCTGGAGAATTTTCTAAATTTCCAATTGATTTCAGGGGTTGTTTTTAGCCTTCCCCCATTTACTTCAACTCTTTTGGGTTTTAATGGCCCTTTGAAGCATTATTAAAGGAGGACAGTTGAGCATTTTTCTTTGAGGTCCTTCAGGTTTCCCTCTCTTTTTCTGGCTGTTGATTGTTTTTCATCTTTTTTTAAGGTTTTTAAACCTTTTCCCCCAGGGCGGGGGCCCGCCCTTGAAATGGGGAGATAAAATTTTTCTTGGTAAGGTTGGGGTCTCTTTAATTTTCCTTCCCCCAATAGGGAGGTGATTTAAATGGAAGATAAAAACTTTAGAGGGCTGGGGTTTCTTCCCCCTCGAGAGACTTTTAAAAAAGGCACCCCAGGCCAGAGCCTGTTGGGGACGTGAGATTAGCATGACAAGACCACAGAACGGACACCACAAACCTGCCCAGTATCTTTGATGCAAATCGGCCCTGGAAAGTCTATTTCCCAAGCCGAGCTCCCCCTGCACAATTGGAGGCTAACCGGGCGTCCTCCTGCCGGGGGATCACAATCCCAAGGAAAAGCCCCCTACTGCGGGTTGGGGCGCGCGCTTTGCTGAGATCTGTGCCTTCACCCTCGGTTTGAGACTCTCCTCAGAACCAATTTCTCTCCCAGTCTGCGCCGATCTCCCCGGCCCCTGGAACCAACCTTTGGCGAGATGCAGATTTTTTTTGGTAAGTTGTTCTCTTTATCTTTCAATTGTAGAGTCAAGACTTTTTGAGGCTCGATATAATATTGATAAAGAGGGTAAGAGAAGAGCTTAGAAAGACGCTTGTGTCTTCTCCGCCATCTTGGCTCCGCCCCTAGAGGCTTAGTTTCTATTTCTAATTATTATAATAGCTAGGCTTTCTCATAATAATAGGCTAATATAATAATTATAATAATAGAAAGATAATAGAGAAGATATATGAATTGGGCTTGCAACTTAAAAACCTAGAAAAAGAACAAATTAAAAATCCCCAATCAAATACTAAACTTGAAATGTTAAAATTAAAAGTAAAAAATTGATAAAATTGAAAGCAAAAAAACTATTGAATTAATAAATGAAACTAAGAGTTAGTTTTATGAAAAAAACAATAAAATAGATAAACCTTTGGAAAATCTGATTAGAAAATGGAAACAGGAAAATCAAATTAGTAGTCTTAAAAATGAAAAGGGAGAACTTCCCACTAATGAAGAGCCAATTAGAGGAATAATCAGGAGTTACTTTGCTCAACTTTATGCCAATAAATTTGACAACCTAAGTGAAATGGATGACACCAAAAGTAGTTTCCAATTAAAGAGGAGAATAAATTGCTTAAATAGTTCCATTTAGAAAAAAGAAATTGAACAAGCGATTAATCAACTCCCTAAGAAAAAAATCCTCAGGACCAAATTGTTTTACATGTGAATTTTTCCAAACATTTAAAGAATAATTAATTCCAACATTATATAAACTATTTGAAAAAATAGGGAATGGAGTCCTACCAAATTCCTTTTATGACACAGACATGGTACTGATACCTAAACCATTTAGGTTGAAAATAGAGAAAGAAAATTATAGACCAATCTATCTAATGAATATTGATGCTATAATCTTAAATTAAATATTAGCAAAAAGATTACAGAAAATCATTCCCAGGATAATACACCAAGACCAAGTAAGATTTATACCAGGAATGCAGTGCTGGTTCAATATTAGGAAAACTATTAGTATAATTGAGCATATCAATAACCAAATTAACAAAAAAACTATATGATCACCTCAATAGATGCAGAAAATGAATTTGATAAAATCCAACACTCATTCCTATTAAAACATGTGAGAGTATAGGAATAAATGGACTTTTCCTTAAAATAATCAGTAGCATCTATTAAAATCAACAGTAAGCATCATATGTAATGGGGATAAACTAGAACCATTTCTAATAAGATCAGGAATGAAACAAGGTTGCCCACTATCACCATTACTGTTAAATATTGCATTAGAAATACAAGCTTCAGCAATAAGAGTTGAGAAAGACATTAAAGGAATTAGCATAGGTAATGAGGAAACCAAATTATCACTCTTTGTAGATGATATGATGGTA
Source organism: Sarcophilus harrisii (assembly GCF_902635505.1). NCBI lineage: Eukaryota > Metazoa > Chordata > Mammalia > Dasyuromorphia > Dasyuridae > Sarcophilus > Sarcophilus harrisii. The sequence goes on along the minus strand of NC_045427.1, from coordinate 534,750,930 downwards.
TCCTTAGACAACACCAGAAAGTCTACTAAAAAGCTATTAGAAATAATCCACACCTTTAGCAAAGTTCCAGTATACAAAATATACTCATGTAAGTAATCAGCATTCTTATATATCACTAACAAAATTCGACAGTTAGAGTCACAAAGACAAATTCCATTTAAAATAACTGCTGATAATATAAAATATTTGGCAATCTATCTCCCAAGGCAAAATCAGGAACTATATGCGCAAAACTACAAAACATTTTCCATATAAATTAACACACATCAAATCAATTGAAAAAATATTAAACGCTCTTGCATAGGTGAGCAAATATGATAAAGATGGCAATACTACATAAACTAATCTATTTATTTAGTGCTATACCAATCAGACTGCCCAAAAAACTATTTTTATGACCTAGAAAAAATAACAACAAAATTCATGTAGAAGAATACAAAGTCAAGACTTTCAAAGGGAACTAATGAAAAAAAAAAATCAAATGAAGGTGGCCTAGCTGTACCAGATCTAAAACTATATAATAAAGCAGTGGTGACCAAAAACCATTTAGTATTGGCAAAGAAATAGACTACTTTTTCAGTGGAATAGATTAGGTTCAAAGGACAAAATATTCAATAACTTTCATAATCTAATGTTTGACAAACCCAAAGACCCCAGCTTTTGGGATAAGAACTCACTGTTTGACAAAAAACTGCTGGGAAAATTGGAAACTAGTATGGCAGAAACTAGGCATTGACCCACACTTAACACTGTACACCAAGATAAGGCCAAAATGGGACCATGATTAAGGCATAAAGAATGAGATTATAAATAAATTAGAAGAACATAACATAGTTTACCTTTCAGACTGTGGAGGAGGAAGGAATTTGTGACCAAAGAAGGACTAGAGATCATTAGTGATTACAAAATAGAAAATTTTGATTATATTAAATTGAAAGGCTTTTGTACAAATAAAATTAATGCAGACAAGATTAGAAGGGAAATAATAAACTAGGAATACATTTTTACAGTCAAAGAATCTGATAAAGGCCTCATTTCCAAAATATATAGAAAATTAGCTCAAATTCATAAGAAATCAAGCCATTCTTCAATTGATAAATGGTCAAAAGATATAAACAGAAAATTCTCAGATGAAGAAATTGAAATTATTTCTAGCCATATGAAAAGATGCTCTAAGTCATTATTAATCAGAGAAATGCAAACTTAGACAAATGTGAGATCCCACTACACACGTCACATTGTCTAGAAAGATAGAAAAAGATAATGCCAAATGTTGGAGGGGATGTGGGATAATTAGGAAGCTGATGCATTGGTGGTGGAATTATGAAAACATTAAAGTGTGCATTTCCTTTGATGCAGCAGTGTTACTACTGGGCTTATATCCCAAAGATATATTAAAGAAAGGAAATGGACCCACACATGCAAAAATGTTTGTGGCAGCCCTCTTTGTAGTGGCCAAAAATTGAAAACTGAGTAGATGCCCATCAATTGGACAATGGCTGAATAAATTGTGGTATATGAATATTATGGAATATTATTGTTCTGTAAGAAATGACCTGCAGGAGCATTTCAGAAAGGCCTGGATAGACTTACATGAACTGATGATGAGTGAAATGAGCAGGACCAGGATATCATCATATACTTCAACAAAAAGACTATATGATGATCAATTCTGATAGACATGACTCTCTTCAACAATAAGATGAACCAAATCAGTTCCATTTGTTCAATAATGAATATAACTAGCTATATCCAGTGAAAAAACCTTGGGAAATGAGTGTAAACCACTGTGTAGCATTTCCTATCCCTCTGTTTTTGTCCACGTGCATTTTTATTTCCTTCACAGTTTAATTATACCTTATTTCAAAGTCTGATTCTTCTTGTGCAGCAAAATAACTGTATAGATATGTATACATATATTGTATTTAATATTTGCTTTAATATATTTAACATATATTGATCTACCTGCCATCTGGGGAAGGGAGTGGGGGTAAGGAGGGGAAAAATTAGAACAAAAGGTTTGGCTATTGTCAATGCTGAATAAAATCACCCATGCATATATCTTGTAAATAAAAAGCTATATAAAAAATAAAAAGAAAAGAAAAACAAAATTTTAAAAAATCCCTTGAAAGATGATGCTCAGTCTTACTAGGTAGTTAATTCTTGGTTGTAACCTCAGGTCCTTTAGTATTGGCAGTCCTTCAATTCTTAATTGTAGAAGCTACAAGATCCTGGGTAATCCTTACTATTGCTCCTTGACATTTGAATTATTTTTGTCTAGCAGCTTGTAGAACTTTTTTCCTTGAAACTACAGTTCTGGAGGTTTGAAACAATGTTAGTTGGTGTTTTCCTTGTGGGATCTGGTTAGTGAATTCTTTCAATGACTCTTTCCTCCTTTGTTTCTAGAATATTTGGACATTTTTCCTTGATGATCTCTTGAAGAATGCTATCCAGACTCTTTTTTGATCATGGCCTTCAGGTAGAACAATAATTTTTAAATTGTCTTTCCTGGATCCATCTTTTTCCAATAAAGTCTTGTACCTTATCTTTCATTTTCTCATTATTTTTAGTTTGACTTTGACTAAATCTTAATGTCTCATAGAATCATTAGCTTCCATTTGCTTTAATCCACTTTTTAATGTGTATTTTTCTTCAATTAACTTTTGTAATTTTTCCATTTGGTTAATTCTTGTTTTGAAGATGTCCTTTCAGTGGATTTTTTTTTTGCATTTTGCCAATTATATTTTTTAAGGATTTGCCTTCCTTTTCCAAGCTGTTGACTGTCTCGCATTATTCTCATTTCTTTTCTTTTCTTTTTCTTCTTCCTCTCTTATTTGCCTTTTAAAGTCTTTTATGAGCACTTCTGAGAAACCTCTTTGGGGTTGAGTCCTATTAATATGACTCTTTGAGATTTCCTCTGTGGACATTTTGTCCTCATCATGGTGTTTTAGTCTTTCCTTTCACCATATTAGTTTTCTATGGTCAAGATTCGTTTCTGTTTCTTGCTCATTTTCTTTCCTTTTTTTTTAGTATTTCCTCTTTTTTTACCTTTATGATCAAACTCTGTTCCTAAGGTATAGGAGGTGCTGTTCCAAGATTCTTATGCAGCTCTGAGGCTTGAATTTGAGAACAGGGGCTCCTTATGATTGCAGGGGGTAGCTTCATTCTACTCTTTCTAAGAAATAGCTTATTTTCCCACAATGTTTCTTTTGAGGTGATTCTGGGGACTGCCCCTATGATTTGCTGTAGTAATGAGCCAGGACTGTGAGTCTAAGTTGCTGGTTTGTTGTGATAAGACCCCTTCACTGACTTTCCCAAACTATCTGTGGTATGCTGAAAACTCCTTTTACCCCAGTGAAACTGACCTTTCTTGAAGTTTTTCCAATCTGTCTTATGCTGCAGAGTGATTTCATACAGTCAAACTGCTCAGAGGCTTGGTTTCATGTGGGTTTTAAGGGAAATAGAGAAAGTTCAAACAGCTTCCTGGCTTTACTCCACCATCTTGGCTCTACCTTTGGAAGCAAAGATAGTTTTCAACATTCACCCATGTAAAACCATGTGTTGTATATTTTTCTCCTTTCCTCTTCTTTCCCTCCTTCCCTAGACAGCAAATAATCCAATAAACTATATTTGAATAGATTCTTATTCTAATTTATTCAAGTAGTCCTTGATTTTATATAGGGGAAACAGAAAATATGGCTAAAATCAGAACAGAGTCACCAATATTACTATAACTTTCATATCTCCATTATGCTATTTCCCAAGCTACCTGAATTACCACTTTTGAGAATTGGAAAAGATATAGGAACTCTTTAATTCATTTTATCCACAAATAAAATTTGTATTGTTGCACATCTGACAATGTCTCACACAGTTGCTGCTTAATAATCTCTAATGGTATGAAATAACGCTTGCTTGAATAGAGATACAGAAAACAGACAACTACAGAGTTCTCATCTTGTCAGAATAGCAATTTTACTCTGAAAAATTCTTTTCCACCCCTAAATACAGGATACCCTATTAACTCCTGGGTTGCTTGTTCGATTGTATAAACAAAATCAACTTAATCTTGTGCTGCCTGTCTCCAAACACTTTCCATCCCCTACTTTAGAATATTCTTTTTTATATTATTATTTTCCTATGTATTACCACCATAGAGACACTTTGATATCTTCATATACTAGAATTACAACTTAGTGAAGATTTCTGCAGAACCTAACCAAAGCCTGTTAAACATCCTTGAGGGGAGTGGATGCACATCAATTGGAGAATGGTTGGGTAAATTGTGGTATATGAATGTTATGGATTATTATTGTTCTGTAAGAAATGACCAGCAATATGAATGCAAAGAAGCTTGGAGAGAATTACATGAACTGATGCTAAGTGAAATGAGCAGAACCAAGAGATCATTATATACATCAACAACAATACTGTATAAAGATGTAATCTGATGGAAGTGGATTTCTTTGACAAAGAGACCTAATTCAGTTTTGATGGACAGAAGCAGCTACACCCAAAGAAAAAAACACTGGGAAATGAATTGTAAACTGTTTGCATTTTTGTTTTTCTTCCCGCGTTATTTCTACCTTCTGAATCCAATTCTCCCTGTGCAACAAGAAAACTGTTTGGATCTGCACACATACATTGTATCTAGGATATACTAGGACATATTCAACATATATAGGACTGCTTGCCATCTAGGGGAGGGGGTGGAGGGTGGGAGGGAAAAATCGGAACAGAAGTGAGTGCAAGGGATAATGTTGTAAAAAAAATTACCCTGGCATGGATTCTGTCAATAAAAAGTTACTATAATAAAAATAAAATAAAATAAAATAAAAGTTACATGACAAGCAAAAAAAAAACATCCTTGAGGGGTTTACACTTCAAATTAAAACCTCTCCTTCCTTCAAATGAACCTCATATGGCATGTACACAAGGTCCTTAGTTAGGCTGGATTTCCTATGGTGGATGCTTTCTTGTTCAAACATTTTCCTAAAATTTAATTCCCCAACTTAAAATAATACTCCCAGTATGATTTGACCAGGCAGAGTACAGAAATTATTACCTTCTTATTTCTAGAACTTATGACTCTCCTACTCCCTACCAAGATTACATTAGATTTTATTAGCCACACTATCATATTGTTGACTAATGTTGATCATATAACCATTAAATTTTATACATTTTTTTCTTTTTTTTAAAGTTTCATTGATATTTTAGTTATTTATTGCAAACATTTACAGATGACCCCTACTCTGTAACAGCAAAGTAAAGCAAGTAAGTGAAACTACTCATGTAGTTACTTCATATGAAAGTGTGTGCAATATTGTGTGGAGTGCTGACAGCATCCCACACCTCTTTATTTAAAGATTTTGTTTTAATTAACAGAAAATTGATTTTTCTTCTTTCCCTTACTTTTCCTATTGGTGAAAAAAAGAAAAAATAAATCCCATGTAAAAACATTATAGTCAGGAATAACAAATTCAAATTTCCCACATGGCATGTATAGAAATATATGTACATAAGTGTGTGTGTGTAGTCATTTTTCTTTCATCTTGTACTTATGAAACCAATTTACTGAATTTCACTATAAGACTGTACAACTGTCTTTGTATTTAAAGTCTATCTTGGACAACTTACATCTAATTTTCTGGTTGGACAAGATATTTTGATATTCTAACTCTGTCATCCAGTGTGCTAATTATATTCCAGATTCATAACCAGATGTGAAGTGTGTTCAGGGAAAAAATAGTACCTCTGGCATGAAGGATGCTGGGCCCTTTATGGGCTGCTTTCCACTTTGGTCTTCACTTGATCTAACTAATTCTCACCTATGGCTCCAAGAAGCTGTATAGTGACTCCACTCCAGTAAACTGTTTCAGCAGATGGGCTAAACTAGGGTGAGTGCTACCAAAAGGTCTCAAACCCTATAGTGAGTTAGGGGACATCTATCCCAGGCATGTAACGACTTTCCTTGGTGGAACAGGAAAATGAGAACAATTTGTTCCAACAGCCATGAAGGCAAGTGAAGCAGGTATTGTGGAGCACTTAGAGCTTGGTTAGACATTGAAGACACCAAAGTTATCCACTGCATCTCTAGTTATCACAAGTTATTTTGACTCTATCCTGCCACTGGACAGTGTTGGCTTTAGAAGAGAGATGAGGCTGATGACTTCATGCAACTCTGCCTCACTTAAATCCAATTTTTAAATGAATCAAAAATTTTTTTATTACCATTCCATTTTACCATTTCTACCTATCTCAAAGTCATTTCATAATAGGCTAGTGACAAAGCAGCAGTTGTAGATACACTGGGAGCTGTAATCACAACCATGCACACAGGTAACCCAGGCAAAAGGGTTATATTCTCATTGGAAGCAACAGTGGGATTCAGCAGTGGGGTGTCTGAACAGCTTTTTAAGAATTGTACTACATGGATAAGCAAAGGGCTAGAAAAGGTTGTCCACTTACATAATCTTAGCCTGATTACTCCAGCAAGTGGGGATCCCACTCAGATTGAGACACTAAAAATTTTACAAAAGTTCCTGAAAAACCTATTTCTCTCACCATTGGTACGTGGAATGTGTACATGGAACTTACAGACAACACAAATTCTAGTAGACATGAAAGACAACAGCTTTTGTTGTGAGAGAACTCAACAGGTATCACATCTAAATAGTACACCTGAGTGAAACAAGGATGGTAAATGAAGGCCAGTTTACTGAAGTAGGAGCTAGATACATGTTTTTTTCCCTGGAGTAGGACTATAAAGCTGGTGTGGGTTTTGCAGAAAAATTAATCTAGCAAACAAGTTCATATGTCTTCCAAAAAAAGTGAATGCAGACTCATGACAATGGGATTGCCACTTTCAGTAAAACACTATGCCACCATCATCAGTGCCTATATTCCCACTATGACAAACCCATTGAGCTCAAAGAAAAATTTTATGAAGATGTGGAGACCCTTGTCATCAATATACCAAAAGAACACAAGCTTATAATTCTGAATGACTTTTATGTTAGAGCAAGTTTAGACTACCAGACATTACAGGGAGTATTTGGGAGGAATGGAGTTGGAAATAACAGCAATGATTATTTACAATTGCAAACTTGTGCATGCCCTTTTCATCACCAATGCTGTATTCTATTTACCTAAATTCAATAAAACTTCATTGATGCACCCTTGCAGTAAACATTGGTATTTAATAATCAATATGATTGTAAGAGGAGACAGATAGGATGTGAGAGTGACTAAGGAAATGTGTGGTGTAGAATTCTGGACTGATCATAGAATTATCCTTTACAATATTTGCATTTAAAATAAGGGGCAGCCCCAAGGCAAAGAAGACTACCAAAACCATTAATATCAACAGGTTAGTGTTTTTCTGAGAGGCAACAATTTGTTGCCAACATGGAGGGTAAATTTAGTGAACACAGAGTTGACAATAATGGAGCAGAAAATCAATGGGCAGCTTTCAGAGATTTGTTGTACAGCATTGCATTGACTCATCAGGGTCAGAAAACTTGGAAAAACTAAGACTGGTTTGATGAAGATGATGGGAAAAGTCAGTGAATTTTAAGTGGGAAAAAAAAGAATTCCACAAGGTATACCAGCAAGATAATTCATCCATCTATAAGAAGATAGCATTCGATTGCATCAAAAGTAAATACAATTGAACCTAGAGAGATACAGAATTATTATGTAAGTAAAAAAGCAGATGAAATTCAGTTTTATGCTGATAGCAACAACCCCAAGTATTTTTATGATACACTGAAGGATGAAGGCTAATTAGTAAGGACATAGCCCTGGAAAGATGGGCTGAACATTTCGATAGTTTCTCAACACTATGATTGATTCATGAAATAATGCTGAAGCTATTGACTGTTTACCTCAATTTGAAATCAATCACTCTACAATGGAAGTTCCAACTGAAGAAGTGGCTTTGAATGTTATATTTCATTTGGTAAAGCACCAGGTACTGAATCTCTTACATATATTCCAGTCAGTAGGGCTTATGAAAAATAATGTCAAAATGTGGTTTCCCAAGCAATAAACTGGGAAAAAATTTTTTTACAATCAAAGGTTCTGATAAAGGCCTCATTTCCAAAATATCTAGAGAATTAACTCTAATTTATAAGAAGTCAAGCCATTCTCCAGTTGATAAATGGTCAAAAGATATGAACAGACAATTCTCAGATGAAGAAATTAAAACCATTTCTAGTCATATGAAAAGATGTGCCAAGTCATTATTAATCAGAAAAATGCAAATTAAGACAGCTTTGAGATAACATTACATACCTGTCAGATTGGCTAAGATGACAGGAAAAAATAATGATGAATGTTGGCAGGGATGCAGGAAAATTGAGACACTGATACCTTGTTGGTGGAGTTGTGAACGAACCAACCATTCTGGAAAGCAATTTGGAACTATGTTCAAAAAGTTATCAAACTGTACATACCCTTTGATCCAGCAGTGTTACTACTGGACTTATATCCCAAAGAGATATTAAAGAAAGAAGAGGGACCCGTAAGTGCAAGAATGTATGTGGCAGCCCTCTTTGTAGTGGCCAAAAACTGAAAACTGAGTGGATGCCCATCAATTGGAGAATGGCTGAATAAATTGTGGTATATGAATGCTCTTGTTCTGTAAGAAATGACCAGCAGGAGCATTTCAGAAAGGCCTAAAGAGACTTATATGAACTGATTATGAGTGAAATGAGCAGGACCAGGAGATCATTATGGACTTCAATAACAAGACTATATGATGAGCAATTCTGATGGATGTGGCTCTCTTCAACAATAAGATGAACCAAATCAGTTCTATTTGTTCAATAATGAATATTACCAGCTATATGCCCAGAGAAAAAACTCTGGGAAATGAGTGTGAACCACTACATAGAATTCACAATCCCTCTATTTTTTGTCCATTTGCATTTTTGATTTCTTTCACAGGCTAATTGTACACTATTTCAAAGTCCAATTCTTCTTGTGTAGCAAAATAACTGCATGGACATGTATACATATATTGCATTTAACATATACTTTAACATATTTAACATGTATTGGTCTACCTGCCACCTGGGAGAAGGGGTTGGGGGAAGGAGGGGAAAAATTGGAACAAAAGACTTTGCAATTGTCAATGCTGAAAAATTACCCATGTATTGTATGTAAATCTGTAAATTTATCTGTAAATAAAAAGTTATAAAAAGTTTTGGTTTCCCAGAGAAGTTCATCAGCATAGTATATCAGTTTCATTGTGGTGTGCTTGCCAGGGTTCTATGCTTTTGAGGAATGCTTTTGCACTTACCCAGTCACCAATGGAGTAAAACAAGGCTGTGTGCTTGCTCCCATGCTGTTTAGCATATTTTTAGCCATGTTGTCAAATGCCTTCAATGAAGACAAACATGGAATCAAAGTCAACTACCACACTGATGATAAATTCTTCAAGGTGAAGACTATAAACCAAAACTAAAGTGAAGGGAGTGTTGATCCATGATTTTTTGTAGCAGATAAGTGTGCACTCAATGCAGCATCTGAAGTAGAAATGCAGCAGAGTATGGACCAATTCTCTGCTGCTTGTGCGAATTTTGGCCTAACAATTAACACCAAGAAAACACAGGTTTTCCATCAGCCTACAGATACAGTAAATGGTGAAGGTTTGAATGCTATGAATAAGTTCACTTCCATTGGCACTATATTTTTTCAGGAGCTTCCACATTGATGATGAGATTAACACATGCATTGTCAGAGCTAGCTCAGTATTTGAGAAGCTCTGATCGAAAGTGTGGGGGAAGAGAAGTATTGGACTGACTACCAAACTGAAATTGTACAGACCCATTGTGCTGACTTCATTGTATGCCTGTGAAATCTGCACTATATAGCACTAAGGTCCTTTCTCAAACTAAACTGGCAAGCATTCCCACTCTACTGCATAGAGTACAATTCCACTGGGCTTGCCACATTGTTCAAATGCCAAATGTATGCTTGCCAAAAAAAATTATATTGAACTCACACAGGGCAAGTGCTCACAAGGTAGTCAGAAAAAGTGATACAAGGACACTCTCAGGGTATGTCTTAAGAACTTTAGAATTAATTGTATGACATGGGATGCAGTGGCACAAAAAAAAAAATACCCTCCAGGATGGTGTACCCTCATCAGAGAAAGTGCGGTATTCTATGAACAAAGCAGAATTGGCTAAGATGAGAGGAAAAGATAATGACAAATGTTAGATGGGATGTGGGAAAACTGGGACGCTGATACAGTGTTGATGGAATTGTGAATGGATACAACCATTCTGGAGAGCAGTTTGGAACTATGCTCAAAAAGTTATCAAACTATGCATACCCTTTGACCCAGCAGTGTTTCTACGACTTATCCAGATGACGTCTTGGTAGTGTTTTTGTAATCATTGATTTGTTTTCTAGGTTATTATCTTTTGAGTAATAATTTCTATAATTTTTCAAAGAATTTCACTCAGTAGGTGCCAAATAACACTATATACAGTAACAACAATATCGTATTATGGTAAACTGAAAGAGATAGCAACTCTGATCAAGACAATAATCCAAGACATTTCCAAATGACCCATGGAATACACACACACACACACACACACACACACATATATATATACCTACAAAAAAGTGTTGATCTCAGTGCAGATTGAAGTATACTTTTAAAATTGATGGGCATCCACTCAGGTTCCAGTTTCTTGCTACTACAAAAGAGACTGCCACAATGTTTTTACACATATGGATCCCTTTCCCTCCTTTAAGATTTCTTTGGGAGATAATCCTAATAGAAACACTGCTGGGTCAAAGGGTATGCATAGTTTGATAACTTTTTGAGCATAGTTCCAAACTGCTCTCCAGAATGGTTGTATCTATTCACAATTCCATCAACACTGTATCAGCGTCCCAGTTTTCCCACATCCCATCTAACTATTGTCATTATCTTTTCCTCTCATCTTAGCCAATCTTACAAGTGTGTAGTGGTATCTCAGAGTTGTCTTAATTTGCATTTCTCTGATGAATAGTGATTTGAAGCACCATTTCATGTGATAATATATGGTTTTAATTTCTTCATCTGAAAATTGTCTGTTCATATTCCTTGAAAATTTATCAATTATAGCATGGCTTGAACTATTAAATATTTGAGTCAATTATCTATATATTTTAGAAATGAGGTGTTTATCACATACTTTGAATGTAAAAGTGTTTTACCAGTTTATTGCTTCTCTTCTAATCTTGTCTGCATTAGTTTTGTATGTACAAAAACTTTTAAACTTAATAGAATAGAAATTATCTATTTTATGATCAATAATGGCCTCTAGTTCTTCTTTGGTCACAGACTACTTCCTCTTGAAGTAAATTGCTTGAATAGTCCCATTTCAGAAAAAGAAATAGAACAAGCAATTAAACAACTCCCTAAGAAAAAAATCCCCAGGACCAGATGGATTTACATGTGAATTCTACCAAACATTTAAAGAACAATTGGCCCCAATGCTATATAAATTACTTGATAAAATAAGGAATGAAGGAGTCCTATGAAATTCCTTCTATGACACAGATGTGGTACTGATACCTAAACCAGGTGGGTTGAAAACAGAGAAAGAAAATTATAGACCAATCTCCCTAATGAATATTGATGCTAAAATCTTAAATAAGATATTAGCAAAAAGACTACAGAAAATCATCCCCAGGATAATACACTATGATCAAGTAGGATTTCTACCAGGAATGCATGGCTGGTTCAATATTAGGAAAACTATCAATATAATTGGCCATGTTAATAACCAAATTAACAAAAACCATATGATCATCTCAATAGATGCAGAAAAATCATTTGATAAAATCCAACATACATTCCTATTAAAAACACTTGAGAGTATAGGAATAAATAAAAATCAGCAGCATCTATTTAAAAAAATCAGTAAGCATCAAATGTAATGGAGACAAACTGCAACCATTCCCAATAAGATCTGGAGTGAAACAAGGTTGCCCACTATCACCGTTACTATTTAATATTGTATTAGAAACGCTAGCTATAGCAATAAGAGCTGAGAAAGAGATTAAAGGAATAAGAATAGGCAATGAGGAAACCAAATTATCACTCTTTGCCGATGACATGATGGTATACTTAGAGAACCCCAGAGATTCAGCGAAAAAATTATTAGAAATAATCCACAACTTTAGCAAAGTTGCTGGTTATAAAATAAACCCACATAAGTCATCAGCATTCTTATATATCACTAACAAAATCCAACAGTCAGAGTTACAAAGAGAAATTCCATTTAAAGTAACTACTGATAATATAAAATATTTAGGAATCTATCTGCCAAGGGAAAATCAGAAACTTTATGAGCAAAATTACAGACCACTTTTCACACAAATTAAGTCTGATCTAACCAATTGGAAAAATATTAAATGCTCTTGGATAGGGCGAGCAAATATAATAAAGATGACAATATTACCTAAACTAATCTATTTATTTAGCGCTATACCAATCAGACTCCCAAAAAACTATTTTAATGACCTAGAAAAAATAACAACAAAGTTCATATGGAAAAACAAAAGGTCAAGAATTTCAAGGGAATTAATGAAAAAAAAATCAAATGATGGTGGCTTAGCTGTACCAGATCTAAAATTATATTATAGAGCAGCAGTTACCAAAACTATTTGGTATTGGCTAAGGAATAGATTAGTTGATCAGTGGAATAGATTAGGTTCAAGGGATAAAACAGTCAACAAATATAGCAACCTAGTCTTTGACAAACCCAAAGATCCCAGCTTTTGGGATAAGAACTTACTGTTTGATAAAAATTGCTGGGAAAATTGGAAACTAATATGGCAGAAACTAGGCATTGATCCATACTTAATGCCGTACACCAAGATAAGGTCAAAATGGGTTCATGACCTAGGCATAAAGAATGAAATTATTAATAAATTAGAGGAACATAGGATAGTTTACCTCTCAGACCTGTGGAAGGGGAAGGTCTTTATGACCAAAGCAGAACTAGAGATCATTACTGATCACAAAATAGAAAATTTCGATTATACCAAACTGAAAAGTTTTTGTACAAACAAAACTAATGCAGACAAGATTAGAAGGGAAGCAATAAACTGGGAAAATATTTTTACAGTCAAAGGTTCTGATAAAGGCCTCATTTCCAAAATATATAGAGAATTAACTCTAATTTATAAAAAATCAAGCCATTCTCCAATTGAAAAATGGTCAAAGGATATGAACAGACAATTCTCAGATGAAGAAATTGAAACTATTTCTAGTCATATGAAAAGATGCTCCAAGTCATTATTAATCAGAGAAATGCAAATTAAGACAACTCTAAGATACCACTACACACCTGTCAGATTGGCTAAGATGACAGGAAAAAATAATGATGATTGTTGGAGGGGATGTGGGAAAACTGGGACATTGATGCATTGTTGGTGGAGTTGTGAACGAATCCAACCATTTTGGAGAGTAGTTTGGAACTATGCTCAAAAAGTTATCAAACTGTGCATACCCTTTGATCCAGCAGTGTTACTACTGGGATTATATCCCAAAGAGATTATAAAGAAGGGAAAGGGACCTGTATGTGCACGAATGTTTGTGGCAGCCCTTTTTGTAGTGGCTAGAAACTGGAAACTGAATGGATGTCCATCAGTTGGAGAATGGCTGAATAAATTGTGGTATATGAATATTATGGAATATTACTGTTCTGTAAGAAATGACCAACAGGATGAGTTCAGAAAGGCCTGGAGAGACTTACATGAACTGATGCTGAGTGAAATGAGCAGGACCAGGAGATCATTATATACTTCAACAACAATACTATATGATGACCAGTTCTGATGGACCAGGCCATCCTCAGCAATGAGATCAACCAAATCATTTCTAATGGTGCAGTAATGAACTGAACTAGCTATGCCCAGAAAAAGAACTCTGGGAGATGACTAAAAACCATTACATTGAATTCCCAATCCCTATTTTTATGCACACCTGCATTTTTGATTTCCTTCACAAGCTAATTGTACAATATTTCAGAGTCTGATTCTTTTTGTACAGCAAAATAACATTTTGGTCATGTATAGTTATTGTGTATCTAATTTATATTTTAATATATTTAACATCTACTGATCATCCTGCCATCTAGGGGAGGGGGTGGGGGGCTAAGAGGTGAAAAATTGGAACAAGAGGTTTGGCAATTGTTAATGCTGTAAAGTTACCCATGTATATATCCTGTAAATAAATGGCTATTAAATAAAATAAATAAATAAATCTTTATCAAAAAAAAAAAAAGAAAAAGAAAAGCAGAAGAATCCAAGACAAACAAGAAGAAGTTAACCAATTAGAAAAGAAGATATAGTCTTTTTTTAAAGCTTTCTATTTTCAAAACATGTGCATAATTTTCAACATTCACCTTTGAAATACGTTATGTTTCAAGTTTTTTCCATCCCTCTCCCCTCATTTTCTCCCCTAGATGGCAAGTAATCCAATATATGTTAAACATGTACAATTCTTCCATACATATTCCACAATTATGCTGTCCAAGAAAAATCAGATCGGAGAAAAAATGAGAAAGAAAACAAAATGCAAGCAAACAACAACAACATAAAAGTGAAAATACTATGCTGCCATCCATACTCAGTCCCCAGAGATTCCTCTCTCTGTGTACAGATAGCTCTCTGCATCACAAACCATTGAAACTGCCCTGAATCACCTCACTATTGAAAAGAGCCACATCCATCAGAACATCTTGCTGTTATTGTGTACAGTGTTCCCTTGGTTCTACTCATTTCACTTGCATCAGTTCTTGTAAGTCTCTCCAGGATTTCTGAAATTATCCTACTGACTGTTTCTTATAGAACAATAACTTATTTAGCCATTCTCCACCTGATGGGTACCTACTGAGTTTCCAATTCCTTGATACTACAAAAAGAGCTGCCACAGACATTTTTGCACATGTGTGTAATGTCTGGGCTAGCTTTCTGGAGGACCTCTGAACAGGCCATCGTTTTTAGGTGGAGAAGTAATGTAAGTAGGAGAGCCACCATGAGGCTGGTCAAAGATGAGTCCATAGTCTGGAATCTTCTCTATGTCTATTTCCAAGATTCTTCTGTGTGTCCTCTGTGTCTGAGACTCCCAGTTCCCAGTCCTCTCAGCCCTTAATTACCTCATATGATTACATCACTAGAGCAACTGAGCATGTGCCAACTATAGAACATTACATCACCATATTACACTAAGTATGTGCAAACTAGAGTGATTACATCATTACATCACATTAAATATATGTTTAACTAGAGAACTATTATCCCATCAATCACACTGAGTAGGTACTTAATTATAAGCACCCTGCTGTCTTGATTCAAGTGTATCATTCCAGAGGTTTTTCTTTTTTTGTTGTTGTTTTGGAACACCGATAGTCATGCCCTACCAGACTTCTCAGGGAGATGAAAACATCAAAAAGGAGGGGATGATGCCCTTCCTAACTTCTCAGGAAGGAAGGTGAATACAACTTTCCAGAGATCCGGCCCTCTACACATGTGGGTCTTTTACCTCTTTTTATGATCTGATAGTCTTAATGAAGAAAACAATTATTTGAAAATCCAGATTTGTGTAAGGGAAACACAATAAAATTATAAGACCACAAAATAACTAAACAAAATATAAAGAATGAAAACAAATCAGAACAGAATGTGAAACATCTATTATAATAAAAGTGACAACCCTGGAGAACAGATCAAGATGAGGAAATGTAAGATTAACTGGACTACCTGAAAGCTGAGGAAAAAAAAAGAACCTTGACACAATAATGAAAATATAATCAAAGAAAATTGTCCTAAAGTGATAAAACATGAAGGGAAAATAGAAACAGAAAAAAATTTTCATCAGTCACCACCTAAAAATGATCCTATATGGAAAATACATAGGAATATTTTTGCCCAAATTTTCAAGAAATCCAGATCAAAAAGAATATTTTTCAAGAAAATGGAAAAATGCAATTCAAATATGCTGGAGCTGGAACTGGAATTTTTTAAAGATTTATCTGCAGCTACAGCAAAATATTGCATGGCCTGGAATTATATATATATATTTATGTAAATCACTTTTTTATTGACAGACATATGCATGGGTAAATTATAATCCCTTGTACTCACTTCTATTCCAACTTTTTCCTTCCCTCCCTCCATCCCCTCCCCTAGATAGCAGGCAGTCTTATACATGTTAAATATGTTATAGTATATACTAGAACCGAACATATGTGAATTGGATTCAGAAGGTAAAAATAACCTGGGAAGAAAAACAAAAATGCAAACAGTTCACACTCATTTCCCAGTATTCCTTCGCTGAGTGTAGCTGATTATGTCCATCATTGATCAATTGGAACTGAATTAGATCTTCTCCTTATTGAAGATATCCATTTCTATCAGAATATATTTTCACATAGTATTGTTCTTAAAGTGTATAATGATGTCCTGGTTCTGCTCATTTCACTCAGCATCTATTGATGTAAGTTTTTCCAAGCCTCTCTGTATTCATCCTGCTAGTCATTTCTTACAGAACAATAATATTCCATAACATTCATATACCACAATTTACCCAACCATTCTCCAATTGATGGGCATCCATTCATTTTCCAGTTTCTAGCCACCACAAAAAGGGCTGCCACAAACATTTTGGCACATACAGATCCCTTTTCCTCTTTTATTATCTCTTTGGGATACAAGCACAGTAGTGACACTGCTGGATCAAAGACTATGCATAGATTGATAACATTTTAGGCATAATTCCAAATTGCTATCCAGAATGGTTGGATTCGTTCACAACTTAACAAACAAAGCGTTAGTGTCCCAGTTTTCCTGCATCCCCTTCAACATTTATCATTTTTTTTTCTGGCATCTTAGCCAATCTAACAGGCATGGAGTGGTATCTGAGAGTTGTCTTAATTTGCATTTCTCTGATCTATAGTGATTTGGAACACTCTCTCATAAGAATGGAAATAGTTTCAATTTCATCATCTGAAAATTGTCTGTTCATATCCTTTGACCATTTATCAATTGGAGAATGGCTTGATTTCTTATAACTTAGAGTCAGTTCTCTATATATTTTGGAAATGAGGCCTTTATCAGAACTTTTAAATGTAAAAATGTTTTCCCAGTTTTTTGCTTCCCTTCTAATCTTGTTTGCATTAGTTTTGTTTGTACAAAGGCTTTTTAATTTGATGTAATCAAAATTTTCTATTTTGTGATCAATAACGATCTCTAGTTCTTCTTTGGTCACAAATTCCTTCATCCTCCACAAGTCTGAGAGGTAAACTATCCTATGTTCCTCTAATTTACTTATAATCTCATGCTTTATGTCTAAATCATGGACCCATTTTAATCTTATCTTGGTATATGGTGTTAAGTGTGGGTCCATGCCTAATTTCTGCCATACTAATTTCCAGTTTTCCCAGAAGTTTTTGTCAAACAGTGAATTCTTATCACAAAAGTTGAGATCTTTGGGTTTGTCAAACAGTAGATTGCTATAGTTATTGACTATTTTGTTCTGTGAACCTAACCTGTTCCACTGATCAACTAATCTATATCTTAACAAATACCAAATGGTTTTGTTGACTGATGCTTTATAATATAATTTTAGATCAGGTACAGCTAGGCCACTTTCATTTGATTTTTTTTCATTAATTCCCTTGAGATTCTCCACCTTTTGTTCTTCCATATGAATTTTGTTGTTATTTTTCTAGGTCATTAAAACAATTTCTTTAGAATAAATAGATTAGTTTGGGGAGTATTGTCTTCTTTATTATATTTGCTCGGCCTACCCAAGAGCACTTAATATTTTTCCAATTATTTAAATCTGACATTATTTGTGTGGAAAGTGTTTTGTAATTTTGCTCATATAATTCCTGACTTTCATTTGGTAGATAGATTCCCAAATATTTTATGCTGCCTACAGTTATTTTGAATGGAATTTCTCTTTGTATCTCTTGATGTTGGATTTTGTTGGTGATGCATAAAAATGCAGAGGATTTATGGGGATTTATTTTGTATCCTGCAACTTTGCTAAAGTTGTGAATTATTTCTAATAGGTTTTTGGTAGAATCTCTGGGGTTCTCTAAGAATAGCATCATATCATCTGCAAAGAGTTATAATTTGGTTTTTTCATTACCTACACTAATTCCTTTAATTTCTTTCTGGACTCTTATTGCCAAGCCTAGCATTTCTACTACAATATTGAATAATAATGATGATAGTAGGCAACCTTGTTTTGCTCCTGATCTTACTGGAAAAGGTTCCAGTTTATCCCCATTGCATATGATGCTTACTGATGGTTTTAAATATAGGCTTCTGACTATTTTAAGGAAAAGTCCATTTATTCCCATACTCTCAAGTTTTTTTTTTTAATAGGAATGGATGTTAGATTTTATCAAATGCTTTTTCTGCATCTATTGAGATGATCATATGTTTTTGTTAATTTGATTACTGATATAGTCAATTATACTAATAGTTTTCCTAATGTTGAACCAGCCCTGCATTCCTATTTGGTATAAATCCTATTTGGTCATAGTGTATTATCCTGGGGATGATTTTCTGTAATGTTTTTGCTAATATTTTATTTAATTTTAGCATCAATATTCATTAGGGAGACTGGTCTATAATGTTACTTTCAGCAACATATACAAAAATTAGACCATATATTAGGACATAAAATCCTCAAACTCAAATGCAATTAGGAAGAAATAATAAATACATCCTTTTCAGACCATGATGCAATGAAAATTACATTCAACAAAAAGCAAAAGGAAAGTAGACCAAAAAAGAATTGGAAGCTAAATAATCTCATACTGAAGAATGATTGGGTGAAACAACAAATCATAGACATAATTAATAACTTCACCCAAGAAAACAACAATAATGAGACATCATACCAAAATATGTGGGATGCAGCCAAAGTGGTAATAAGGGGAAATTTGATATCTCTAGTAGAAGCCTACTTGCATAAAATAGAGAAAGAGAAGGTCAATGAATTGGGCTTGCAACTAAAAATGCTAGAAAAGAAACAAATTAAAAATCCCCAAACACTAAATTCTAAAAATAAAAAGAGAGATCAATAAAATTAAAGTAAAAAAACTATTGAATTGATTAATAAAACTAAGAGTTGGTTCTATGAAAAAACCAGCAAAATAGAATAAACCCTTAGTAAATCTCATTTTAAAAAAAGGAAAGTGGAAAATCAAATTGTTAGTCTCAAAAATGAAAAGGGAGAATTCTCCACTAACAAAGAGGAAATTAGAGCAATAATTAGGAATTACTTTGCCCAATTTTATGCCAATAAATTCGACAACTTAAATGAAATGGAAGAATACCTTCAAAAATAGAGCTTGCCCAGATTAACAGAGCAAGAAGTAAATATCCTAAACAGTCCCATCTTAGAAAAGGAAATAGAACAAGCTATTAACCAACTCCCTAAGAAAAAATCCCCAGGACCAGATGGATTTACATGTGAATTCTACCAAACATTTAAAGAACAATTAACTCCAATGCTATATAAACTATTTTTAAAAATGGAATTGAAGGAGTCCTATCAAACTCCTTTTATGACACAGACATGGTACTGATACCTAAACCAGGTAGGCTGAAAATATAGAAAGAAAATTATAGACTGATCTCCCTAATGAATATTGATGCTAAAATTTTAAATAAAATATTAGCAAAAAATTACAGAAAATCATCCCCAGGATAATACACTATGACCAAGTAGGATTTATACCAGAAATGCAGGGCTGATTCAATATTAGGAAAACTATTAGCATAATTGATTATATCAATAACCAAACTAACAAAAACCATATGATCATCTCAATAGATGCAGAAAAAGCATTTGATAAAATCCAACATCCATTCCTAGTAAAAACACTTGAGAGTATAGAAATAAATGGACTTTTTCTTAAAATAGTCAGGAGCATATATTTAAAACCATCAGTAAGCATCATATGCAATGGGGAAAAACTGGAACCTTTCTCAATAAGATCTGGAGTGAAGCAAGGTTACTCATTATCATCATTATTATTCAGTATTGTATTAGAAACACTAGCCTCAGCAATAAGAGTCGAGAAAGAAATTAAAGGAATTAGAGTAGGCAATGTGGAAACCAAATTATCACTCTTTGCAAATAATATGATGGTATACTTAGAGAACCCCAGAAATTCTACTAAAAAGCTATTCGAAGTAATTCAGAACTTTAGCAAAGTTGCAGGACACAAAATAAATCCTCATAAATCCTCAGCATATTTATACATTACCAACAAAATCCAACAGTAATAGATACAAAAAGAAATTCCATTCAAAATAACTGTAGGCAGCATAAAATATTTGGGAATCTATCTACCAAATGAAAGTCAGGAATTATATGAGCAAAATTACAAAAAACTTTCCATACAAATAAAGTCAGACTTAAATAATTGGAAAAATATTAAGTGCTCTTGGATAGGTCAAGTGAATATAATAAAGATGACAATACTCCCTAAACTAATCTATTTATTTAGTGTTATACCAATCAGACTTCCAAGAAAATATTTTAATGATCTAGAAAAAATAACAACAAAATTCATATTGAAGAACAAAAAGTGGAGAATCTCAAAGGAATTAATGAAAAAAATCAAATGAAAGTGACCTAGCTGTACCTGATCTAAAACTATATTATAAAGCGGCAGTTACCAAAATCATTTGGTATTGCCTAAGAAATAGATTAATTGATCAGTGGAATAAGTTAGGTTCAAAGGACAAAACAGTCACTAACTTTAATACTCTAGTGTTTGACAAACCCAAAGACCCCAACTTTTGGGGTCTCACTGTTTGACAAAAATTGCTGAGAAACTTGGAAACTAGTATGGCAGAAACTAGGCATTGACCCAAACTTAACACTTACACCAAGATAAAGTGAAAATGTGTTCATGACCTAGGCATAAAGAATGAGATTATAAATAAGTTAGAGGAACATAGGATAGTTTATCTCTCAGACTTGTGGAGGAGGAATAAATTTGTGACCAAAGATGAACTAGTGACCATTATCGATCACAAAATAGAAAATTTTGGTTACATCAAATTAAAAAGCCTTTGTACAAATAAAACTAATGCAAACAAGATTAGAAGGAAAGAAACAAACTGGGAAAACATCTTCACAGTTAAAGGTTCTGATAAAAGCCTTGTTTCCAAAATATATAGAGAACTGACTCTAATTTATAAGAAATCAAGCCATTCTCTAATTGATAATTGGTGAAAGGATATGAACAGACAATTTTCAGATGATGGAATTGAAACTATTTCCATCCATATGAAAGAGTGTTCCAAATCACTATTGATCAGAGAAATGCAAATTAAGACAGCTTTGAGATAACATTACATACCTGTCAAATTGGCTAAGATGACAGGAAGCAATAATGATGAATGTTGGAGGGGGTGCGGGAAAACTGGGACACTGATGCCTTGTTGGTGGAGTTGTGAATGAATACAACCATTCTGGAGAGCAGTCTGGAAATATGCCCAAAAAGTGATCAAACTGTGCATACCCTTTGATTCAGCAGTGCTTCTACTGGGCTTATATCCCAAGGAGATACTAAAGAAGAGAAAGGGACCTGTATGTGCCAAAATGTTTGTGGCAGCCCTATTTGTAGTGCTAGAAACTGGAAAATGGATGGATGCCCATCAATTGGAGAATGGTTGGGTAAATTGTGGTTTATGAATGTTATGGAATATTAATTTTCTGTAAGAAATGACCAGCAGGATGAATACAGAGAGGTTTGGAGAGACTTACATGAACTGATGCTCAGTGAAATGAGCAGAACCAGGAGATCATTATATACTTCAACAATGATACTGTGTGAAGATGTATTCTGATGGAAGTGGATCTCTTTGACAATGAGACCTAACTCAGTTTCAATTGATCAATGATGGACAGAAGCAGCTACACCCAAAAAAGAACATTGGGAAATGAATGTAAACTGTTGGCATTTTTGTTTTTCTTCCTGGGTTATTTCTACCTTCTCAATCCAATTCTCCCTGTGCAACAAGAGAACTGTTCGGTTCTGCACACATATATTGTATCTGGGATATACTGCGACATATTTAGCATATATGGGACTGCTTGCCATCTAGGGGAGGGGGTAGAAGGAGAGAGGTGAAAATCAGAACAGAAGTGAGTGCAAGGGATAATGTTGTAAAACATTACCCTGGCATGGGTTCTGTCAATAAAAAAATTATTATAATAAAAACAAAGGCTAAAAAAATCAAAGTGTTAAGTCATTAGAATTGATAGAGACAATAATTATCTAATTAAGCATGGTTCTGTATGATTGATCTGATCCTACAAGGGGTTGTTATGGGAAAGAACTTGAAACAAGATACTAATTGGAATTGAGGAGACAATGTTTAAATCTAGTTTAGAATTGATTTAATCCTACAACAAATAATGGTTTTCCATTGATATAATGATTGGTGTGTACTCAGTCTACAGCATATAAGCAAGAAGCTCTCAGGGCCAGGGACAGAAGCCCACTCTCGGAGGTGGAGACAGAGTCATCCCATATTCTACCTTTGTTCTGACTGGAGACATTCAGAGGGAGCTTGGGGCTGAAGCTCAAGACTTTGAAGGACCCAATAAAGGACTGGATTTTAACTCCTGAAAAAAAAAAAAAAAAAAGAAACTTTACATGCAGATATTTTGCCATTGCTATTGTCTTCTGAATTTGGGTTCTGATCTTCCCTTGTCACCACAGTAGCTTTCTACAATTAGGGTTTTTTCTGTTATTATTTTTTGCTAATTTTTTTAAAAGTTGAGTTCTGCTTGCCAAACTTCTTTTGTAGGGAACAAGGGGTTCATCAGTGGCTTTCCAATCAGGGGCCTGAGGTGCTAGCAGCTTTTTCACAGCACCGGGATGGCCTGGCCTAGTCAAATATGTTATGCTAATGTTGGTGGTTCACAATTTGCCTTATGAGCTGGAGCTTGGAGGGCTCACAGCTTGCCTGCTGAGCCAGTGGCCCACTGAGCCAGGACAAAGAAACATCAAGTACCAATTTGTGCGGTAGTTATATGCCTCCTGCTGGATTGCTCACAACTCACTTCTGCTGGGCACATTTCACTTTTACTCAAATGAAATAGACTTTTCTTGAAATCCTTCTAAGTTATCTTATGCTGGAAAACTGTTTTTATCTGTCTTTTTGTGGTTTCTGTTATTCCAAAATCTGTTTAGAGATTTGATTTAGTGTTGTTTCAAAGGGAAACTAGAGAGAGCTTTGCAATTTTGTGTTTTCTCTCTGCCATCCTATTTTTTTTCCTTTAAAGCTATAATTTCACTTACAGTATCATCTTAAACTATCAGCTTATTTCTTCTAAGAATTCTGTTAGAAATTGTGACCAATTTGTATTTTAATTTGAGAATTTGTTTTTATATCTTCTAATTTTATTTCTTTTTTATCCCTATATCCACAGATCTTCTCTATCACTCATATCTTCTTTTGTTTACTCATTTTCAGCTTTACTTTCTAAAGTAGAACACTGCATCAGGGCTAGAATTTGTGAACTTTTTTGAAAGAATACTTGGACCTTATTTGTTCCTGATTTGTACTATCTTTGGTCTTTTCAACACCCTTTCAGGAACTGCATGCTTATTCAATTACCTCAGAAGCAGCTCAGAACAATCAAGCTATCTCCTTTTAGAGCACTTGGTTTTTAGAAAAACATGTGATATGGTATGATTATTTCTCCCCCAAAGTATACAGAAACAGGTCTATGTTTTTCTGCTCACTCCTAGTCAACCTTGAAGAAAACTACTACTTTTCTCTCCAAATACTTTCCCTAATTCTCCTAGCTTCTTGCCATCTCTTTGTATTATCTAGGCTGGAAAAGTCTCCTCTGTCTGATAATTACCTGACTTGATGCTCTGTTTCTTAGAAAAAATGAATAGGAATTTGGCAGTTTTGCTGCCATTAACTCTGCCATCCTGAGTCTCTAACTTGAATAGGTCAGTTATTTGCCCAATAAATATTGATTGACAGTTTTTTTTAATTTCTTATTTCCACAAATTTATGAGAAAAAATATGATTTAACCTTTTTTAAAAAATCAATTTTTATTCTCTTCAACTTCACTATTTCCATTTGCCTTCAATAAATAATTTTTCCCACTCTCCCCCTTGTTATGTGTGTGGACACATAACAAAATGAAACAATTTTTTTTTGGGGGGGAGAAATATAATCAGAGTAATTAAAATGTTAGGCAACAATGTGAGAAATGCAATCAAAATCCATCATAAAAATGGACTTTCCCTTGTCACTTGAATGAGTTTTACTTTATACTTTAGAACCCCTTAGGGAAATGATACCTACTTGATTCTATCACATATTTGCTAAATGTATTGTGAATCTTCAAACTACACAGGCCTTGCAATACTTGCAGTTGTAATAAAAGGAAATAATTCACAAATAAAACAAAATCTTCATAGTCTTCATTGTTTAGTGGAGCAAATTTATGAAAGTGGAAGTTCTTTAACCAGAAAAGTTTCTCTTGTACTCTTAGGAAAAGAAAAAATAAATAAAACATTAAAGACCCAATGGTAATTATTATGACAAAGAAGCCTCAATATCAAATCTTTACCTTTAATAGCAGTTAGTATTTGAGGGTTCTAGTGACAAAGAAAAAAAATCTCTTGAACAGTATTGGAGGTCACTGCCCAAAAGAAGCAAAGATTTAAGTGTGGGATCTTCATTTTTATCTGGTGTCAAAAATGGAAGAGAATTTAGGGATTCTAGATTAAGAAAATATAACTATTTTCAAAACTAAGGAAAATTTCAGAACAGACTAAAAGTTAATCTCTAGGATGTTGGGGGTCACTAAGATAATTTTTGGGCAGAGGCAGAAATGATGTGATCAGGATAACCACAATTGCAAAGGGAAGAGATAGGAAGGCTTTGAAAATATCAAAGAAGCAAATGCTCTTTTGTCTCATTCAGTGGGGAGAGAAAGACAGTCCCAGCTGCACACAATTAATTTTCAGGAAAGCCCAAAGGGTTTGAGGACCAGAAAGAGCAAGGGGTAAAAGCTGACCCTAAGGACAAAGCTGATATAAACCAGTGAGAGGAAAGACTATGTTGTCAATCTGTATATTTCTAGATGCAGAGAAATAGACTGGCCATGCCTAATGTTTAATAGAAGCACATGTTCACTGTTTCTTGAGAATTAAAGTGAACCATGACACTGATCCCCACTAAAATATGAAAAGCAGAGGCTAAGCAAGGGGATCTCTATTTAACGTTGAAGATAGGACCTCAATCTGCCACACCAAGGCCACCAAAGTTTATTGTTGTCCTGGCTCCCTTTCTTAAGAACTAACTTCATTTTAATAGGATACAGATGCTGGTTATAGAATACAATTCTTTCAAAATGGTATGTTCTCTGTGCAGAGCAGCATCCCATTTGTCTGTGTCAAAGGCTGCAACTGTGTAGGTAATTCAGGTAATCATACCTCTGTTTGTCCTATTAATGAAAATAGCCAGGTCCACTTGTTAAGGAAGAACATGGACCAGCTATTAGCCCAGCCTTTGCATTCTAATGAGATTTTCTCTTTCATCCTAGAAACTAAAAAAGCTGGATAGGTTAGTGGTTCAGTGTAATTATTAATCTAAACTCAATAGCAACAAATATGTTTTTCTCCTGTGGCTAGGTTACTCAATTGTTTCTCTGTAAAGAGTGAATACACTCATATAGACACATACATATTGAGGTGTACACATAAACAGTGTTATATAGTGGCTAGATAGTTTGCATAAATAGTTTGGGCATAAATTTTACATAAATAAATGATCATTTATTTATTTATGGGTATTATATGCATATGCATGCATATGTTCAAGCATCATGAATTCATATGTATATGTGTATATATATATATATATTTGCCACTCACAGGATAGTGGTTGAGGAAATTCAAATGTTTAAAACATTTTGAGTATGTCTACATATAAACAGAGAGCATGTTGAAATGAGACTAGATGTAAGAAACTCAAACCTATTCTGATAGTCCCTGATCACCAAAAATCTAGGTCATTTATGGCATTTCAGTTTTTAAGTTTAGTCAGACCTTGACAAGTAAAGCTATAGAATGATTCAAGCTCCCCCCTCCCCCCTCTCCCCATTTTGACACTATTCGTTCACAAATGGCTCCAACCTGACAGCCATTAGGGAGCCTCTGCTAAACAATTTGGAGGTCATGGTCCTATTTGCTTGTTGACAAGTGTCCACATGATGCAAACCACTAGTGGCACTAATTGGTCCTCTTGATGGCAGCCAGAGTGCAGAGGCTGTGAGTACAAAGGGGCCAGAAAATAGCATCAACCTCCCAAGTCATGTTGGCAGGAAACTTGAATGGCCTCTGCTGGAGCTGTGTCAGACCCTCGGATAAATAAAGGTAATTGATCTGCATAGGCTGTAGAAATCCCTTGGGGAGAAACTCGCACAACCCCTTCTCACAAATTATGAAATTCAGGAAAAGCTACTTGGGTTTCGTGAGTCCTAGAAGCAAGAGTATTCAGTGTTTTTAATAACACATCTGACACCAAGTATAGCAGATCCTGATAAAGTGACCCTGTAAATGTGTCTCCAAATGTTTGATTGCTGTTGGTACACATAACTCCTAGTTCAGCAATTAGCCCAGCTTGGAGTATATTTCTATCCCAGTGTGTTATGATTTTTGATGCACACAATTCATGCCAGTGAATAGAGCAATGATAACGATCTTGCAAAATATAACTCCAGTGTCATGGATGTCCCATCACCTCTCACCTGTGGTTTACTTTGTTGTCATAGAAACTTTAATGTTGCTTCTCAGGGATCTGCTGCTGATACAACCCCCAAATTACTGAATCCAACTATTACAATAGGAAGGAGGAAGTCAGTTACTACTGTTCCTCTTTATGTTGTGTTTCAGAACTGAAACTTCATATACTGGCAAAATGATAAATAGCAGTAAATAGAGCAACAGACTAAGAATGAAGAGATTGATTTAGGAACCAGTTTTCCTCATTTTTTCTATGAAGAATCAATCTTTAGCTTTCCAACCATGGGCAATTACTTATTAACATAAAAGATTAAAGGTATGATGTGCTGACAAACTGTATTTCTCCTGGTGATGCCTGTGTTTGAAATTAATGTCCATGGATAGTGGAGATTTTTTAAATACCATCTTAGAAATATTCCCTGTCATCTTTACCTGTAGTCAGAAAAATTTTACAATAGCTAACATTTATATAATTCTGATCCATATAAAAATCCTTTGAAGTGAGTGCTACTATTACAGCATTTTATAGAAAAGGGAATTAAAGCTAGGAGCTTGAGTTGGCCATTTTCTAATAAATAGTAACTGAAGCAGGATTTGAACTCAGCTTTTCCCATAAACAATTTCAGGATTTTGAACATTGCAACCTAGCTGACAAAAATTTTGCTTATAAGATTTTTATCAGTCTTAAAATCTGACTGTTCTTTAAATTTCTTTTGTCATTACTGTCCAGTTGTTTTCTATTGTGTCTGACTCCTCATGGATCCTTTTGGAGTTTTCTGCACAGGAATACTCTAGTGATTAACCACATCTTCCGTCAGCAAATTTTACAGACAAGGAAATAGAGACAAACAGAATTAAGTGACTTGCCTAACAACATACAACTAGCAAGTGTCTGAATCCAGATTTGAACTCAGGAAGATGAGTTTCCCTGACTCCAGGCCCAGATCTCCATTCAAGACACCACATAGCTACTCCTCAAATTGACTACCCCCACCAAAACAACACAATTTCTTGTCTCTAGCTTTTCTCATGTTCAGATTCTTCTTTTTGTGTATTTTCATGGCATGAAGAATACAGAATTTCAAAATTGAAAGAATTTCAAAGTTGACCTAGCCCAACCTATTCTTAAACCAGAAGCATTTCAAAAATGTACTGGACAAATGGTCACTTAGGATTAGCTTAAAGGCCTCCAATTTGGGGGAATTTACTGCCTGCTAAAGCTGCCTATTCCATTTTTTAGATTGCTCTAATTATAAGTTATTTTCTCCTTATGTTAAGTTTAACTTCTTTTTCTCCTCCATCTCTTATTCTCAATTCCTCATTCTAGGGCCAAACAGAACATATTTCACCCTTCTTTCTTATGACAATACTTCAAAGCTGTAAAGAAGGGAACAGCTAGCTGGTGCAGTGTGTAGAGCACCAGCCTGAGTTAAATTTGTCCTCAGACACTTAACACTTAACTAGCTTTATGACCCTAGGCAAGTCACTTTAGACCAATTTCCTCAGGGAAAAAAAATCCCATTCTCCATTACTATGTATTTGAAAAGTTCTCTTTAGGAGGACAAATATTTTCAGTTCTATCATCTGATCCTTAATCATTTTCATCTGAATTTTCTAACACTTATCATTGACTTACCTATAAAGCATTAACTGGAACTAAATATAATATTTCAGATGTTGCATCACTAAGGCACCGCATAACAGGACTATAATCTCTCCATTCTTGGATCTTCTTGTATTTAAGCCTAAAATAACAATAGATGTTAGAAATGTTGCTTGTGATTTTTTTTGGAAGAAGGTGATACAAAATCAAATTTTTCACTCATGCCAAGCTGAGTTTTTGGTTTACTAGAACCCACAGTTTTTTTTTTTTTCTTTTTATCTTTCATTTTAAAACAAACTGCTATTTAATTATGCTCCTTTCCCCTACTTGTACTTGTGAATATGACTAAGCTCTATTATATTTTCATTTTATAACCTGAAGCTTTATGTATTTATGTCTAGCTTCTCAAGATTTTTGAATCCTGACTCTTACCTAGAGCCTCCAACTTAAAAATTAGATTACCATGCATTTATCAAGCATTTGACAATAGTATTCTCCAGAATAGGACCAAATGAATAGCCTTATATTTCAATATGTAAACAATGAATTCTTAGGTGTCATGTTATGGTTCTAATAAATATACAAAATGTGACCATTGAAGTATAGAACTCATAATGAATGTATAGAAATTATATTTATAAATGAGTCCATGTCATTTCAAAGAAATAAAAGGAAGTTATGTCATTTGTGTTAATGGATTGTGGTTGCTCACAACATTTTTGGAATTCATCTTTGGAATTGACTTCAGAATCTTAATTACATCCTTTTAACTATCATCCATTGTGGCTTTTAAGGTTAGATTTGCCTTTATGGAATAGTCAGAGAAGTCTGATAAGGGATCAGGCTAGATGATGGGTTTAAAATGAAAATGAAAAACCAATGAAACTACAATGTAAAAAGACTGAATGTATTTATGACTCATAAATTGGTTTGTAAGAAAAGATTATAAAAGAAAAAATATATTTATGTCTTTTAAACAATGGTAGCATCCTTAGATTAAAACCCCAAATAATTTTTTAAATCCACAGATTATTTTAAAGTTTACTTCACTTTATATCAAATCTTGTATTTTAATTTACATGTGAAGATATGAATTTATAGATAAACAACCTGTGAAAGATACAATGTCATTTATACAAGTTCAGGAAAATATGTAAGATTATTCAAAACCAAATGTTTGTTTAAATAATCTTCCAAAAAGAACTATTTGTAATGTAAACCTGACATCTTATCAGATGGATTAAATAGAAGAAAACAATTCAAAGATGTACCTAATGTTGTTAGGTATTAAAAATATTTTTGTAAGATTCTGACAAAATGCAATCCCAAACACACACACACACATAACACACACATACACACACACATGACCTGTTGCATTTGATCAAGATAATTTTTATTTTGTTTGGATCAAGTTAACACTTCATTCAGCATTTATTAAGTACCCACTATGAGCTACATTGAAGATAAAGAGAAAGGCAAACCTACCTCTGAAAAAGCACACATCTGATGAGGAAACAATGTGCAAATAACTCAGTACAAATAAGATGTTTACAAGGGGATACGGAGATACTCTCAGGAGCAAAGCACTAAGAATAAAAAGAACTGGGAAATGCTTCTTGTCAAAAGTGAAATTTTGGTTGCAACTTGCAGGAAGCCAGGAAGTGAGGAGACTGAAAAAAAGAGAGAACATTCTCAATGACATGGATGGGGACAACTAAGGAAAATGCAATTCAGAAATGTAATGCCTTATGTGAGGACTGAAGAGGCCAGAATCACTAGGTCATTGAGTATGTGGATGGAGGAAAGGCATAAGAATAAGTGGAAAGTAGGAGGGGAACAAGTTATAACAGACTTTAAAAGTCAAAGAGGGAATTTTCTATTAGATCCTGGAGGTAATAGAGAAGTAATTGGAAGGAATTTTTGAATGGGGGAGGGAGGTTGGAAGGTGACATGGCCAAATTACTTTTATTGGTGACTGAAAAGTGGACTAATTACAGAGACACTTGAAGCTAGGAAACCACCTCAAAAACTATAGCCCAGGAATGAGGGTCTTTACCAGGTTAGTGGCAGTGTCACAGGAAAGAAGAGAACATATTAAAAAGATGTTTTGAAAAATAAAACTTAAGACCTAATAACTCTTAACTTAATAGATGTGAATATCCTACAGGCTTTTCTAAAATTACATAGAGACTATATGATTCAGTGAATAGAATACTGAACCTGGAGTCAGAAAGACCTGAATCTGAATTTGTCCTTAAATACTCACCATGTGAACCTGGGCAAATCCCTTAACTTCCCTTTACCTTAATGCACATGGTAAATTATTCCAATACTTTGGCCAAGAAAACACAGTGAACTAGATAGTACATACGGTCAAAGAGAGTTAGAAATAAATGAACAACATATGACTATTAGTAGATGAGTATGATTGAAATAGTCTAATGATTGAAATATGTTTAAGATCATTATTTCTCAAAGTGTGGTCTGGGAATACCTAAGATTCCCCCAATAGCTTTTCAGAGATTCAGTTAGATTCAATCTATGCTCATGATAATACTAAGACCTCTGAATACCTATTATAGTAAATATTTATAGGTCTAATTTACATAACCAAAAACAATGAAGTTCTCAAATATTTTTAAAGCATTAAGAGGTTCTGAGACCAAAGTTTTGAGAACTATTATACTGGGTGCTGAGCACAAAGAATAAATGTATGTTCAGTACAAGTTGATAAGCTTTATGAACTATTTTTTGTTAATCAATTAAACATAAGGTGAAGAATGCAAAAAGAGATATATGAAGACATACTTGACCTAATAATAGGTCAATAATAATAGAACTTTGGAGTAGCCTTGAATATACTTGAAAGGATATGTTATTCTTAAAATATTCTGTGATATTACTATAACCCTATCATAAAAAGAAAGTTGTATGCAACAGTTAAATTCTATTTAATGAATAATTATTGAAGATGACTTGAGTAATACTGCCAGTACAAGGTTCTCTTTTCTGGGACTATTAATACTGAGTGATACCTCATGTTTCAATGACCTAAATAATAAGATTGTTGTTGTTGTTGTTATTGTTTTAATTTGTCAGGTAAGGAGCTATATAGTTTCATGAGCAGATATTTCATTATTATACCCAATATAGTATAGTAATTCAGTAAGACCACAGTTCACATTCTAACTCAGATTTATCAGCTCTTTTGTGTGCATTAGTTTTCTCTGGTTAAATGAAAGGGTGAAGTCTCTGGTCTTTAAGATTATTTTAAGCTTTAAATCTATGACCTAGATAACTGCTAGTCTGGTATTTTTTTTATTATAATAACTTTTTATTGACAGAACCCATACCAGGGTAATTTTTTTTACAACATTATCCCTTGCACTCACTTCTGTTCTGATTTTTCCCTCCCATCCTCCACCCCCTCCCCTAGATGGCTATATATAGACTATATATAGATAGTCCTATATATGTTGAATATGTTGTAGTATATCCTAGATACAATAAATTTGTGCAGAACAAAACAGTTCTCTTGTGCACAGGGAGAAATGCATTCAGAAGGTAAAAATAACCCGAGAAGAAAAACAAAAAATGAAAACAGTTTACATTCATTTCCCAGGGCTTTTTTCTTTGGGTGTAGCTGTTTCTATCCATCATTGATCAATTGAAACTGAATTAGGTCTCTTTGTCAAAGAAATCCACTTCAATCAGAGTACATCTTCATACAGTACCGTTGTTGATGTATATAATGATCTCTTGGTTCTGCTCATTTCACTCAGCATCAGTTCATGTAAGTCTCTCCAAGCCTCTCTGTAGTCATCCTTCTGGTCATTTCTTACAGAACAATAATATTCCATAACATTCATATACCACAATTTACCCAACCATTCTCCAATTGATGGGCATCCATTCATTTTCCAGTTTCTAGCCAATACAAACAGGGCTGCCACACCATTTTGGCACATACAAGTCCCTTTCCCTTTTTAGTATCTCCTTTGCGTATAAGCCCAGTAGTAGCACTGCTGGGTCAAAGGGTATGCACAGTTTGATAACTTTTTGGGCATAATTCCAGATTGCTCCCCGGAATGGTTGGATTGTTACAACCCACCAAAAATGTATCATGTCCCAGTTTTCCTGCATCTACCCAACGACGATTTATTTTTCCGTCGTCTTAGCCAATCTGACAGGTGTGGTATCGAGTTGTCTTAATTTGATTTCTGATTAATAATGATTTGGAACACTCTTTCATATGAGGGTAATAGTTTCAATTTCATCATCTGAAAATTGTCTGTTCATTCCTTTGACCATTTTGTCAATTGGAGAATGGCTTGGTTTCTTATAAAAGAGCGTTCTCTATATATTTTGAAATGAGGCCTTTATCAGAACCTTTAACTGTGAAGATGTTTTCCTAGTTTGTTGCTTCCTTCTAATCTTGTTTGCATTAGTTTTGTGTGTAAAGAAGTTTTTTAATTTGATGTAATTAAAATTTTTTATCTTGTGATCAATAATGGTCTCTAGTTCATCTTTGGTCACAAATTTCTTCCTCCTCCGCAAGTCTGAGAGATAACCTATCCTATGTTCCTCCAATTTGTTTATAATCTTATTCTTTATGTCTAAATCATGGACCCATTTTGATCTTATCTTGGTAACGGTTTAATGTTCCATGCCATTTCCATAACCCCAGTTATCACAGCAGTTTTGTTAAATATTCATCCCAAAAGTTGGATCTTTGGGCCAAAACTGATTCAAAGTTGATATTCTGTCTTGTGAACCTAACCTGTTCCACTGATCAACTAATCTATTTCTTAGCCAAACCAAATGGTTTTGTTGACTGTGCTTTATAATATAGTTTTGATCAGGTACGTTTAATTCATTTGATTTTTTTCATTATTTTTTTGATTCTCAACCTTTTTATTATTCCATTAATTTTGTTTATTTTTCCAGAATCATTAAAATATTTTCTTGGTCTGATTGGTAGACAAATAAATAGTTTAGGGGTATTATCTTTATTATATTGCTCGGCCTATACAAATTTAATATTTTCCAATTATTTAAGCTGACTTTAGGGGAAAGTTTTTTGTAATTTTGCTCATATAATTCCTGACTTTCATTTGGTAGATAGATTCCCAAAATTTTATGGCCCTTTGTTATTTTGAATGGAATTTCTTTGTATTCTTTGTTGTTGATTTTTTTGGGATGTATAAAATTGTGAGGATTTATGGGGATTAATTTATACTCTGCAACCTTTTGCTAAAGTTAGAATTATTTCTAATAGCTTTTTAGTAGAATTCTGGGGTTCTAATATACCATCATAGCATCTGCAAAGAGGATAGTTTGGTTTCCCATTGCCTATTCTGATTCCTTTAAGCTCTTTTAACTTTTACCGAGGTAGGCAATACAATATTGAATAATAATGGTGAAAGGGGGCAAATTTTTCACTTCAGATCTTACTGGGAAAGGTTCCAGTTTTTCCCATTGCATATGGTGCTTATGATTTTTAAAATATGTCCCGACTATTTTAAGAAAATTCATTTATTCCTATACCTCAATGTTTTATTAGAATGGAGTTGGGGGCCAAGATGGCGGAGAAGACAACCACTTTCTAAGCTCTTTCTCTTCCCTTTATCAATATTATATCGAGCCCAAAAAATAGTCTTGACTGCTACCCTTAAAGATAAGAAGAAACAACCCACCGGCCGAAGAAAAATCTGCAGTCTCGCCAAAAAGGTTGGTTCCCCAGGGGAGATCGGGCGAGACTGGGAGAGAAATTAGGTTCAGAGGAGAGTATCAAAACCGAGGGTGAAGGAAAGATCTCAGCACAACCAAGCCAGAGCCCCAACCCGCAGTACAGGGCTTTTCCTTGGGGGGGATCCTGCAGGAGGAGGACACAGCCCGCTAGCCTCCACCCAGGGGGAGCCTTTTGGGGCCATAGAGCTTTTCCAGGGCCGATTCATAGGCAGAGACACTGGCAGAGTTTGTTGTCTGCAGTCAGTACCACGTCCCCTCAAGAGGTCTGGCCGGGGTGACACTTTCACCATTTAGCCCAGCCAGGGAACATAACCACCACCCTACTAAGCAGTTTGATATAGGAGTTGAATCCATCTGGGGGGAAGGGAAAACCCACCCAGAGCACTCCCTACCTGAGCCGAAACATTTACATCTTTTCCCTGCTCTGCAGAGGAAGCGGAACCCCCCTTGCCAGGGAGACCACCCTAAAGGCTTTTAAAACATGAATAAAAAAGATGAAAAGAACAGTTTATGCAGAAAAAAGAGCATCAGCAAACCAAGAGACCCAAACAGCAAAAATGCATAGACTGTCCTCCTTACATAATGTCCTTGAAGAGGCCATTAAAAGCCCCAAAAGAGAGTTAGAAATAAATGGGGAAAGGAAAGAGGCCTTAAAGAGAGCAAAACTTTGAAAAGAATTGAAAAGTTAAAAAATTTCAGGAAGGAGGGAAACAAAATTGGTGAATTGGAAAAAAAAAAATCGCAAGAAAAAAGAGGACTGTAATTGAAAAAGAAAAATAATTCACTAAAAAAAATTAGTGAAATGGAAAAAATCACGACCAAAACAATAATTAAAACCAATTGGAATATACAGAAAGAATAAAAAGATTAAAAAAAAATTTTAAAAAAATTTTGAAACTAATTTCTTAAAAGAAAATCATAACAAAAACAAAAAACAAACTAAAACCACGAATTATCTACTTGAAAAAGACAGACTTGGAAAATAGATCAGGAGAGATAATCTGAGGATTATTGGACTTTCTGAAAACTATGATGAAAAATACCGATATATTTTTACAAGAAATCAAAAGAGAACGCCCGAAAAGAAACAGAAGGAAAATAGGCATTGAAAGAATCACGAACACCTTCTGAAAGAAACCCTAAAATAAAACCCCAAGGAATATTGTGGCAAAATTTCAAACTATAAGATTAAGGAAAAAATTTTTCAAGCAGCCAAAAAACCATTTAAATACCGAGGTGCCACAGTAAGGATCACCCAAGATCCCGTCTACATTAAAGGAAAGAGGGGAATATGAATTCCAAAGGCACAAGAACTTAGATGCAGCCAAGAATAAACTACCCAGCTTTGAGCATTTTTTCCAGGAAGAAGATGGAATTTAATGAAACAAATGAATTATTTGTTTTGAAGAAAACCAGAACTAAACAAAAATTTGACTCCAAGAAAGAACCCAAGAGATGCAGAAAAAAAAAATAATCCGAGAATTGTATTTCGTTGTGATATACAAAAGAATACATGTATAATTTGATTGTACTGATATAACATAAAAAGGGAAGTAGATATGGAAAAAGGGATATGGCAGAATAAGGGGGAGGGAAAAAAAGGGAAACCACATCCCACAAAGAGGAAAGGAAACTATCAAGAAATTTTAAGAGGGGGAGGAACAGTGTGAACTTACCCTCATGAGTTGGTCAAAGAAAAAAAAAATTGACATTTGTTTTAGAGAAAATTTTGCCCATTAAAACGGGGAGAGGAAAAGGGAAAAGAAAAAAAGGAATAAGGGAAGGAAGGAGAAAGACCAAAGGGGAGGAGGATTATAAAGAGGAAACTGGATCAAGAGGGGGACAAATAAAAGGGGAAAGGGTTGGGGAGGAAGAATAAGTAAAAAATTGGGGTTATTGGAAAAAAAGATTTTAAATTTAACCAAAGAACTGGATGAACTCCCCATAAAGAGGAGGCAGAACAGACTGGATCAAAATAGAACCCTAAAAAAGGAAAGAAAAATTTAAAGCAGGGGAGCATATAGAGTAAAAAACGGACAAACATTACCAGGTGGAAAAGGGGGAGCATCCTTTCTCAGATCGCGTAAAATTGATCTAATTAAAAGAGATAAAAGGAACACATCCCGAAAGGGTAGATAAAAAGAAGCAAATCAATATTCATATATGCACCAAGGCACTCAATTCCAAGGGAAGAGTTGCAAAAGAAAATGCAAAAAAAGATTCACCTGACCCTAGAAAGACAAAACCCAAAAAACAAATAAGAAAAAAATTAAAGAAGAAAATAATATTAGAAAATTAGGTATTTGGATTTTGGAAAATTGAATGGAGATAGAAGGGAAATTCTCTTCCTCAGCAGTTCATGAAACCTATTCCCAACCAATATTAGACATAAAGACTCAAAATTAAATGAAAAAGAGAAAAGTAAATGCTTTTTCAGATTATGATGCAATAAAACTACATTCAAAAATTTAGGGGTAGACCAAAAGTAATTGGAAACTAAAAATCTCATCTTAAAGAATAGGGTGAAGAGAAATTATAGATACAAAAAATTTCACTTAAGATAATGACAAAGATGAGACACTCCAAAATTTTGGGATGCAAAAGGGTAATAAGAGGGAATTTTATATCCTTAGAGGCTTATTTGAAAAAAACAGAGAAAGAAAGAAGGGCTTCAAAAAAAAACTAAAAAAAGACCAAATTAAAAAACCCCAACAAAATAATTGAAATTTAAAATTAAAAAGGAAAATTAAAAATATTGAAAGTAAAAAAACATTGAACAATTAATAAAACTAAGAGTTGGCCCTTAAAAGCCAAAAAAAGATAATTTTGCAACTGATTAGAAAAGGAGGGAAAATGAATAGAGTCTTAAAATGAAAGGGAGAACTTTCCAAAGGAAAGGGAAAAGAGAAAAAAGGAGTTTTTTTCAACATGCCAATAAATTTGATAACTATGAAATGGAACACCCCAAAAAAAGACTTCCCAGACAACAGAGGAAGAAGAAATTGTTGAATAGTCCCATTTCAGAAAAGAAAAAAGGTTAAACCTCCTAAGAAAAAATCCCAGACCAGATGATTTCATTAATTTTAAAACATTTAAAGAACAACCCAACATATAAAAATAAAATAGGGAAGAAGGAGTCCACCAAACTTCTATGATTTCATTAAACCAGGTATGAAAACAGAGAAAGAAAATTTGACCAATTCCTTAATATTGATGCTAAAATTTAAATAAGATATTAGCAAAAAGACTACAGAAAATCATCTCCACGATAATACACTATGATCAAGTAGGATTTATACCAGGAAAAATCCAAATATAAGAATTGATAATCGAAATAAGGATTTATTTATATTTATTTTCATGGAATATGTTGTTCTAAAAGAGTATTACCTCAAAGATGAGACTCATACAATAACATATTTATATAATGACAAGCACTTATAATAAAGATTTGCCAAATGATCAAAAAAAAAAAAAAAAAGGAATGGATGTTGTATTTTATCAAATGCTTTTCTGCATCTATTGAGATGATCATATGTTTTTTTTTTTTTAATTTTTTTTATTTAATAGCCTTTTATTTACAGGATACATACATGGGTAACTTTACAGCATTAACAATTGCCAAAACCTCGTTCCAATTTTTCACCTCTTACCCCCACCCTCCCAAAATGTCAGGGATGAAGTAGATGTTAAATATATTAAAATATAACAGATACAAATAAGTAATACCAAAACATTATTTTGCTGACAAAAGAATGGACTTAATTATTTAAAATTGTGAAGGAAACTGCAGGTGATTTAGGATTGGGAATTCAAAATGGTTTTTAGTCATCTCCCAGAGTTCTTTTCTTTGTTAGTTCAGTTCATTTGCCCAAGAAATGATTTGTTGATCTGTTTAGGATGGCCTGATCCATCAGAACTGGTCATCATCTAGATTTTAAGAAGTATATAATGACTGTCCTCTCATTTCACTCAGCATCAGTTCGTGTAAGTTCTCCGGCCTTTCTGAAATCGATAATGTTTTTTGTTAGTTTGGTTATTGATATACATATTGAGTTTTCCTAACATTGAACCAGTCCCATTGCTGGTAAATCCTACGGTCATTGTGTATTATCCTGGGGAATATTTTAATCTTTTGGAATATTTTATTTAAGATTTTGCATCGATATTCATTAGGAGATTGGTCATAATTTTCTTTTTCTGTTTTCAGCCTACCTGCTTTTGGTATCAGCCATGCTGTGTCAAAAGGAGTTTGGTAGACCTTCAACCCCATTTTTCCAAATAGTTTTATAGCATTGGAGTTAATTGTTCTTTTAAATGTTTGGAATTCACATGTAAACCATCTGGTCCGGGATTTTTTCTTAGGGAGTTGGTTAAAGCTTGTTCTATTTCTTTTCTGAGATGGGACTGTTTTAGGGATTTATTTCTTCCTCTGTTAATTCAAGTTATTTTTTAAGGTGCTTCCATTTCAATTAAGTTGTTTAATTAGCCATAAAGTTAAAGTTATTTC
The DNA here is from genome assembly GCF_902635505.1 of Sarcophilus harrisii. Taxonomy (NCBI): domain Eukaryota; kingdom Metazoa; phylum Chordata; class Mammalia; order Dasyuromorphia; family Dasyuridae; genus Sarcophilus; species Sarcophilus harrisii. Next base: position 534,712,228 of record NC_045427.1, on the reverse strand, counting down.
TAATTGTTGCCTAATTTCCCTTTGTTAGTGGCAAGTTCTCCCTTTTCATTTTAAGACTAACAATTTGATTTTCCTCTTTCCTTTTTTAAATCAGATTTACTAAGGTTTTGTATATTTTGTTTGTTTTTTCATGGAACCAAATCTTGGTTTTATTAATTAATTCAATAGTTTTTTTTTTTTACTTTTCAATTTTTTGATCTCTCCTTTTATTTTTAGAATTTCAAGTTTGTGTTTGACTGGGGTTTTAATTTGTTCCTTTTCTAGTATTTTTGTTGCAAGCCCAATTCTGACCCTCTTTTTTTGTTTTATGCAAGTAGGTCTCCAGAGGTATGAAATTTCCCCAATTGATTTGGCTGATCCCCACGTTTTGGTATGATGTCTCATTTTGTCGTTTTTGGTGAAGTTATTAAATTTGTCTATGTTTGCTGTTTCACCCAATCTTCTTTAGTATAGATTATTTAGTTTATAATTATTTTTGGTCTACTTTTTTGGCTTTTTTTTATTAATTTTATTCATTGTGGTCTGAAAAGATATTTTACTATTTCTGCCATCATTTAGTTAAGGGTTTTAAACCTAATATATGGTCTATTTCTGTATAGGTTCCGTGAATTGCTGAAAAGAAAGTGTACTCCTTTCTGTCTCCATTTCGTTTTCTCCAGAGGTCTATCATATCTAACTTTTCTAGTATGCTATTTACCTCTTTGACTCCTTTCTTATTTATTTTGTGGCTTGATTTATCTAATTCTGAGAGTGCAAGGTTGAGATCTCCCACTATTATAGTTTTGCTGTCTATTTCTTCTTGCAGCTCTCTTAATTTCTCTTTTAAGAATTTATATGCTACAACACTTGGTGCATATATGTTTAATATTGATATTGCTTCATTATCTATGCTGTCCTTTAGCAAGATATAGTACCCTTCCTTATCTCTTTTAATTAGATCAGTTTTTGTTTTTGCTTGATCTGAGATTAGGATGGCTACCCCTACTTTTTTTACTTCACCTGAAGCATAGTAGATTTTGCTCCCACCTTTTACCTTTAGTCTGCATGTATCTCCCTGCTTCAGGTGTGTTTTCTGTAAACAACATATTGTGGGATTCTGGCTTGTAATCCATTTTGATAACCGCTTCCTCTTTTTGGGGGAGTTTACCCCGTTCACATTTATGGTTAAAATTATCAATTCTGTATTACTTTCCACCTTGTTAACCCCTGTTTATGCTTTTCTCCCTTCTTTCCCCCTAACCTCCCTTCCCAGTATTAAACTTGCTTCTCATAGCCCTCCCTTTTTAGTATCCCTCTCCTCCACCTTAGAGTTCCTCCCCGTCTTACTCTTTTCCCTCACCGTTTCCGTATTACTTTCTGCTTAGCTTATTCCTTCCCTTTTCACTTTTCCCTTCACACTTTTCAATGAGGTGGGAGAAGTTTCACCATAAATTGAATATGTCTAAATTTTTTTCTCTTAAAGCCAATTCTGATGTCAGTAAAATACCCACTATATTCATCCCCCTCCATTATTTCTCTCAGATATAATGGGTTTCCTTTGTCTCTTCGTGAGATGTAGTACCCCCAATTTACCCTTTTTCTGGTACAATGTCCTTCCTATCTCTTATTTCTAGAACAAGGTATACATGTATTCTTTATACATCTTTACAGCAGAAATATAGTTCCCAAGATTTCTTTTTATCTTTTTAGGTTTCTCTTGAGTAGTCTGGTATTTTCTAGGGCAAATATTTTTATAAATATTCTTTCATTCAAAAAATATTTTTACATAAAAGTCAGTTAAAGGTAATTTCAAAGTTACTAGTATAACAGTACTTCTTTGACTCTAATGCCTAAAAGGCAGGTTCTTTCCATTTCAGATATAATCCCCTCTATGTTCTCTCCTACCATTAGAGAATTTGTGAGTCTCTTGTTTCTGTCTTTAGCTCAACCCCCAACAAACTGTATTCTCCCCAATTTTAGGAGTCTGATCATTCCAGTTCTATTTGAGCATTTACATCAAATTAGCACTCTGATAAAGGACTATTTATTCCAATGGAACAGCAAAAACAAATATGCCAAGTCCCCGTTCCCCCTAATAATTCAGAGGCATAATGTTTCATAGACTCTAGGCAATGGATTAAGCTCATTGTTTACCTCAGTTACTACATAATATTAACCCCAAGAAGCCCCAAATCCAAAGTCTGGTTTTCTGGGCTTGAATCCAAGCTTTGGTTCTCAAAGCTTCTCTATAGGGTAGGCAGAAATATATGGCCTGAAACTCTGGCCTCCAAAAACCCCATGGTTTAAACTATGAGCCAAAACAGAAAGGGGAAAAGAGCCTAAAATCAAGTTAAACCCAGGATGATAATCATAATTTCTAAGCTGACAATCATGATTTTATTAATTTTATTAATTCTGTAATTTTAAGACTGGTTTTTCCAGATAAGTTCATATATTATACATAATAAATTCAGATTTTATGGCACATTAGAAATGTATTAACATCCATGCACAGAAGCAGGTGTGTAATTCCACATATAAAATGATAGACAGGTGATCATGTGAAACTTTTATAATAGGTTTCTTATATAATAAGTAGGCAATGAACTACCATTCTTAGACACTATGCATTTTACTCCCCAGTTGTAAAGCAAAGGAGAGAAAACAATAGCTACAAAATGGGTATCTTATCTGGCAATTTTTCTCACCAATGGCAAAATTTAATATATCTGGAAATCCTTGTAAATAAAAATTGAAAATGGAAGAGATGACATCATCTTAAATGGCAACAATACACATGGCCCTCAGTTGCTAGTGTGGAATCTTTCTAGTACAGGAATCCTGTGCACATGTGTCCCAAGGCCTAGAAATGACCTCAAAACAAAATTTTGCCTCCCTTTTTTATCAACCATGTACTCCCTCTCTTTGACGTCAACCCCCAGATTGCTTGCTGTGATGTGCTGCACCTTTCATATTTCCTCCCTAGTCATAATATTGCTTCAGCCCTAACCTCAGTACTTTGAGCAATAATTGTCCCTGACAGGAGGGTGAATCACTGACAGGGAGTTGATAAGCATTACATACAGATGACAGAAGTCAGGACATATCGGATTACTACTGTGAATATAATAAAAGAGAGACTAAACACTTTGGCAGCTCAAAGACAAGCCATTTCATAACTCTCTAGTGGGGCTATTATCTTCCATTTACTGCCACTGATAACCAGGTTGCAACTGTCTCCCTAAGATCTAGTTACAATTCCCTTAACACTTTGCTGACCAGATACATTGGAGGAGAAACAACGATAATCGTTTTGCCCCCCAACATTTATTTTTAAATTTTATCTTCTTCATCCTCCCTTTTCAGTTTGATAAGTCCCTAAATGAGGAGGCTTTGAACTCTCCTTGGGAAAGCAGTATGAAGCAGCCACAATCCCTTTAATCTATGACTCCTTATTCTCTTTTGAAGCTGTCCATATCCAGCTGAGGAAGTGACAATCCACTTCCTTGACTCCTGTAATATACCTAGCACTAAAAGCTTGGCACAATATGCAGCCAGGTCATTTTTACATTTAGGTGCCGCATGAAGATAAGATTATCCCCTCCCCCAGCCAGTGATGGCCACTTGAGGAGACAGATGAAGAGCAATGGAAAAGGGCTAAGTAATCCAACATAATTTGGATACAGATATACAGGAATCAAATTTCTATTTGTCATATAAGATATTTGTTTCAAAATCTTTATGCAAGAAATGAGTTTAACATACCAGAATTTGTGTATTATTTCATGGTGGGGAAAATGATCCTTTAATTACTCTCTCTGTATGGAAAATTGGCAGAATACTAATGAGGAATCTTTCCCAGGTTATCCCTCCAAAATGTTTTTCTCAAGAAGTTGAAATCTGTATTTTGTAGGTTAAATAAAATTTTAAATTCTGCAAAAAAATTGTCATTCTAAAAGAATAACATCATTATTGTACATTATTCCCCCTTTGTTTATGCTGTATTCCAGACAAACTGGGCCACAGACTCTTCTTCAAACACTGAATTTTAACTCCTATCCCCATGCCTTCACAGACCTCCTTGCTAACCCATTTCTAGGAATCACTGCCTTCTTCAAAGCTCAGCTAAAATGCTACACCAGATTTTGTATTTAGTGCCTTCACCACATACTGTCCATTTACTTGGTCTATAATACATGTATGTTGTTTTCTTGATAGAATTTAATCTTCTTAAAGGCAGGGATCTTTTTTTCTTTCTTCTGAATAGCTGAAATATGGTTTATATTCAATGGTTATTAAATGTTAAATGTTGAACTACAGGTGCCAGCTCTATGCAACCGAACACAGAAGATGTTTTTAGTTGAAAAAAAAAAAAGAAAAGTCCTTCTTCCTAGTTAGAAACTCCTTGAGAAATACTGTTATTTTCTTTATATTTTTGGCTATAAAATCATATGCTTAGTGACAAGTCCCTTAGTTCAAATAAAAAGTAGTTTCATAGAAAGCACAGTTTGCATACATACAATGACTGATTTTAAAACCAATAATAATAGAAGAGTTCTCTTGATTGCTTAATGCTAGAAAGAATGAAAAGAGGTACAGTTTCAAATAGTGTAAAGGCAATAACTACATTAGTGTATTTTGAGAAACATTACTCCATTTCCTTATGTGCTTATTCCCAATACTAAATGAAATCACATTAGTAACTAATCCCTTTCCTTTTGTTCTATTAGTGATCCTTGAATCTTATCTGAAAGTTCTACCCTCTTCATAGGTTTCCCAAAACTATTTCTGGAGTCAGATTAGGACAAATCCTACATGCAGTCTATTTGTTTTTGTTTTTAACCAAGAAATATTCCAAGACCCAGGAGCTTTTGTTGTTTGTCTTTTCAGTACTGTTCACTTCTTTGTGACACTATTTAGGATTTTCTTGGCAAAGATACTAGAAAGATTTGCCATTTCCCTCTCCACATCAATTTTACAGATGAGGAAATCAAGGCAGAGTTAAGTGATTCACCCAGGTTCAGAAAGCTAGTAAGGTATTCCTGACTCCAAGTCCAGAGCTGTATCGACTAAGCCATCTTGCTGTCATTGCATCATCTAGCTGTCCTAAAGATCCAGTAGCACTGAAGAAGAAAAAAAGCTCTGTGATTCCTAGATTCTTTTCCTGCAGTCCCTCAAAAAGCATTTGACATAATAAAGATGATAGAAAATTCTCAACTAAAACTCAAGGGATTTTCTTCCTGCATAGTCTGAATGATCTATATTTTCCAGTGACACAGTTCACAACTGCTTCATGTCTTCTTATCCTATACAAATCTCGAACAGTTTCTGCCTATACATGATCCATAAATGGTCTGCCAATATGATAGAATCACTGAATCAGATAATTTGAGAGTTGAAAGTTATTTATGTGCCATGTATTTCAACCCATAAGCAAAACAAATTCCCCACTATAACATAAACATGGTTCTTAGTTATTAAGAAAAAAGAGTGATTCCTTTCTATCCCAAGAGACATGTACATATTAGTGTCTGGAGGAGATGGAGAAAAAGTAGGAAATTTCTGAACCACATAAGAAATATAAAGTTAATTTTGTTAAAAGTGATAATCTCTTCTGGACTTCAAATATAACATGCAGCTTTTGCCATTTTCAACATTTATGAATTGTTTGAGTCAGATATTTTCATTTTGAAAGGAGAGAGCCAATAGTAAAGTCAAGTGTTTTATTTTAGAAATATAAAATTATTTATATTGAAGTAAATTTTTATATCTGCCAATATAAAGGAAATGGGGTGGAAAGAGTTAATAAGGTGACCATTAAAGCTATAACTGTGAAAGGTGCTTGTACTCTGAAAACCATTTTCTTAATTATTTTAGATTAACACTTGTGTCAGTGAGAGAAGCGAGGAGGAAAGGAGTGAAGTGGGGGGGGGGCACATAATCTGAAACCCTAGACAAAAGGACTGTCCTGGATTTAGATAACACTAAAGATTTTATTGCTGATGCATTATAAATTATTTCTATTATGATGGCCCTGTGGGTATTACATTGTCAATTCACTTTCACTATTACATCACTTAATGTTATTAACACACTTTGGGGTATAATATTACGGTTTTATCATGGAAACCTTAAACACTTAGAACCAAAGTAGTGAATCAAGTTATTATCCTTGCTGACCAAACCTGTTTTACTGTCATTTTATCACTCATAAAATCTAAGATTCAATTTGATTTAATAGTTAAGTAAAGCATTGGTCTACATATGTTTAAACTTCATTGAAATATTAATATAAAGTAATACCAAGATGACTTCATTTTATTAAAGGTGAGGTAACTTAGAAAACCTGCATTAAGATATCTGCACTACTTAAGAAGGTTGACCTAACCTCCTTGTATTTCTGATTCATCAGCCTACTGATAATATCTTTTAGACCTTTTTAGGGATTCTTAGTTGCAAAAACACATTTATTCATTTCCTGGAGGACGTGTATTAGTCACCAACCAAAACTAAAGATAAATTTTTCAAAAGGTAATGCCCCACCTTAAAACCAGATAGAATGAAAATCTACAGTTTATCAGGATCTGGATTCAACAGTATATTTAAGACAAATAATCCACCAAAAGATATCAAAATGGAAACAATATGACTAAAAATAGACATGTATATAGAAGTACTTGTATACAAAATCAACATCCTAATCTGAAAAATAAAATAAAAAAATAGAGAATGTTGCAGAATACCATATCATCAAAGCAAAAATGTGTTACATGAGAACATTCAAGTACTAGATCTGTTTACTATATGTTGTAATATATTTATATATATAATATTATAGGCTATTATAAATGATTTGGGTTCAGTTTTCATCCTGGCTACATGCTGGCCCTGTGTCCCTACTTAGTCACTTAAACATTCAGTATTATAGGCACATTAGAAAGACAACAGGTTGCAGAAGAAATGAAACCCAAATTGATTGTTTCCTCATTTAAATGTTTTCTCTATCAGTAAAATATCAGATTGAATCTCTATGAAACCCATGAGAGTTGTCTAAACATAGTATCTAGAGGACTAGCCATTTTAGAATAAGAAAAATCCTGTTTCTGAGGCTGAGGTTAGCTTGATGACTCTAGTCAAAACAGTCTAGCTCTTATTAGCATAGGCACTACTCTAAGATTGTATATTATAGAATATTTATAGATTAACATTTGCAGAGAGAATATCACCACCTGGTCTTCATTACAAAAAATGGAATCCAAGATCACAGATTTAGAGCTGGAAAGCACTTTATAGAACTCACCAAATACAATCCTCTCATTTCACAGATTAGGAAAATGAGATTCACAAAATTTAATGACCCAGAGTTATACAACAAACCCATGGTAGAATTGGGAGTAGGACTCAAGTGTCCTGATTCCTAATTCAATACTCTTAACACTACAGAGTGTTATGTATTAAGAAGATTGATTAAGATTAAGAAGATTGATATGCCACCTGTATGTAACAATAACTGACATTTAGAGCATTCGTTAAAATTTGCAAAGTACCTTACATATATATTACCTCATTTAAGCTTCACTATAACCCAAAGATAAGTACTATTGCTCTTGTTACTAGTTGCATTTTTAAACATGAGGAAAGAGAACTACAGATAAATTAAGTGGATTATCTTTGGTGTTACAGTTTACAAGTAGCAGAGGCTAAGTTAGAACCTTGTTCTTCTTGATGTCAAGTCTTATATGGTACCTCCCCAAGGTTACTTTCAATAGTCTCAAAGGACAAGAAGCAACAAAGATGGATTTTGTAATATTGTAGCCAAGAGAAAATGGAGTTTGAATAAAGGTGATGGACGTGGAAATGAGAGAGTATACCCAGAATCTGCAAATACAATAAATGTACAGTTTTCATATGAATGAATGCTGTAAGATGACACTTTTCTAAAAATCATAGTCTAAAAGTCATTATTGAGAGTCAAAATGGCTAGTTGTTGTTGCAAAAGCAATATATTAGTAAATTATCTTGTTATGATCCAATAATAGATGGATGTTACTCTTTACTAACCCATTCAGCATTCAGTATCTTTGCTCATGGGTGGAAAATACTGCTTGTGTCAATGTTATGCATCAGGGTCTAATTGAACTACAACCTACTCATAGCATCTTTTTATCTTTCAGCACAAAATCACCATGAAATAGAGCCTTTTAAAATTATGATAATAACTTTTTATTGACAGAACCCATATCAGGGTAATTTTTTTTACAACATTATCCCTTGCACTCACTTCTGTTCCTATTTTTCCCCTCCCTCCCTCCACCCCCTCCCCTAGATGGCAAGCAGTCCTATATATGTTAAATATGTCGCAGTATATCCTAGATACAATATATATGTGAAGAACTGAACAGTTCTCTTGCTACACAGGGAGAATTGGATTGAGAAGGTAGAAATAACCCAGAAAGAAAAACAAAAATGCAGTTTACATTCATTTCCCAGTGTTCTTTCTTTGGGTGTAGCTGCTTCTGTCCATCATTGATCAATTGAAACTGAATTAGGTCTCTTTGTCAAAGAAATCCACGTCCATCAGAATACATCTTCAAACAGTATCATTGTTGAAGTAGATAATGATCTCCTGGTTCTGCTCATTTCACTCAGCATCAGTTCATGTAAGTCTCGCCAAGCCTCTCTGCATTCATCCTGCTGGTCATTTTTTTAATCTTCCATAGCATTCGTATACCACAATTTACCCAACCATTCTCCAATTGGTGGGTATCTATTCATTTTCCAGTTTCTAGCCACTATAAACAGGGCTGCCACAAACATTTTGGCACATACAGGTCCCTTTCCCTTCTTTAGTATATCTTTGGGATATAAGCCCAGTAGTAGCACTGCTGGATCAAAGGGTATGCACAGTTTGATCACTTTTTGGGCATAATTCCAGATTGCTCTCCAGAATGGTTGGATTCATTCACAACTCCACCAACAAGGCATCAGTGTCTCAGTTTTCCCGCACCCCCCCCAACATTCATCATTATTTTTCTGTCATCTTAGCCAATCTGACAGGTGTGTAGTGGTATCTCAGATTTGTCTTAATTTGCATTTCTCTGATCAATAGTGATTTGGAACACTCTTTCATATAAGTGATAATAGTTTCAATTTCATCATCTGAAAATTGTCTGTTCATATCCTTTGACCATTTATCAATTGGAGAATGGCTTGATTTCTTATTAGAGTCAATTCTCTATATATTTTGGAGATGAGGCCTTTATCAGAACCTTTAACTGTGAAGATGTTTTCCCAGTTGCTTCCCTTCTAATCTTGTTTGCATTAGTTTTGTTTATACAAAGGCTTTTTAATTTGATATAATTAAAATTTTCTATTTTCTGATCAATAATGGTCTCTAGTTCATCTTTGTTCACAAATTTCTTCCTCCTCCACAAATCTGAGAGATAAACTATCTTATGTTCCTCTAATTTGTTTATAATCTTGTTCTTTATGCCTAGATCATGGACCCATTTTGATCTTTTCTTGGTATATGGTGTTAAGTGTGGGTCCATGCCTAATTTCTGCCATACTAATTTCCAGTTATCCCAGCAGTTTTTGTCAAATAATGAATTCTTATCCCAAGAGTTAGGATCTTTGGGTTTGTCAAACACTAGATTGCTATAGTTGACTATTCTGTCTTGTGAACCTAACCTATTCCACTGATCAACTAATCTATTTCTTAGCCAATACCAAATGGTTTTGTTGACTGATGCTTTATAATATAGTTTTAGATCAGGTACAGCTAGGCCACCTTCATTTGATTTTTTTCATTAATTCCCTTGAGATTCTCAACCTTTTATTATTCCATATGAAATAGAGCCTCTTAAAAAAAAACACCAGACTATCCCATTCCCCCCAAACTCCAAAAAATCATAATTGAATTGAAAACCAGTCAAAAAACAAATGAACCAACTTAGCAAATATTAGATAATGGCAATACTATAATTACGTGGATGACATCAATGTTAAAACCCTGAAAGCATTCCAACTGGGTGAGCTTTCACAGGAAACCTCTTCCACTAGGGAAATTAACATGACTTTCATGAATCAGACATTGTGAACATTAAATCTTAAAGAAAAATCTTGACAGTCAGTTAGGAATCTAGATTATCAAGTAAGTAAAAGCCCGATAATATGGGTAAACCAGAAAATTCACTGAAATTGTCTGCAACCCTGATGCCACTCATGGAGATAGATTTATTCAGTGGGTTAGATTTTGTGTCAAAATTGACATTAGGACATGTGGTTCAATGGAAAAAGGATAGGATTTAGAGATACATAGCTTGACTTCAAATCCAGGCTCCTCCACTAACCATATGTGTAGTTCTGGGCAAGTTATTTAACTTTTTCTGGACCTCAGCTTACTTCCCTGTAAAAAGAAGAGGTTTAACTAAATGATTATAAAATCCCTTTCTGCTTGAAATCTGTAATCTTAATTAAACTATAGAATATGCTATAATTTGAAGATGTTGAGTGACTATCTACTCTAATCATCTCATTTTACAGTTGAGAAAAATCAACTCAGAGAGGTAAAGGCATATTTCCAAGGCAACAAAGCTAGCTAATGGAGAAACAAGGCAGAGAACTTATGTATCCTAATTCATGGTTCAGTATTCTTTCCATTACAATACACTACATGAAGCAATATAAATGGTTAGCTTTTTCTTCACCATTTTTCTCTTTTGTCATTTAAACATAAAGAACTAATGGTGTTATCATTTGCAGGAGTAGTTATATTTTTTTTTCCAAAGAGAACTCAGATTCACAGAATTTCTGTGACAGTACAATTGTATAATCAAAAAAGTATCCTCTCTACAACATACCCTAGAAGTAGTCATCCAGCCTTTGGTTGAAGCTCTCCAGTGGTCAGGAACATATTCTCTCCTGAGATTGTCCAGTGTATTATTAGACAGCTCTAATTTTTATAAAGTTTTTTGCCCTTACATTGTGTTTAAAGCTGTATAATATTTACCTGTTTCTTTCAGTTCTAGCCACTGGGTCAGGATGTCTAATCAATGTTCCATGTAACAACCTATAAAATACCCAAAGATGATTATTGTCTACCACCATGTAATTTTTTCTTCTGTAATTTGAACATCCACAATTTCTTCACTTCATCCTCATCTAGTATTAATGTGATTCAGATTCTTCTTCATATTCTTTATAGTCCGTTCATAAATTTCCTAAAATATTGTACTGAATCTTTTAGATCAGGGCACAGAAAAGCAGAATATTCTAAACAAATTTACAAATTGCTAATGGTGAAGCCTTTGAGCATCTTCCAGGGAAATGTTTAGGAGCCTCTGATAAGTGTAATGGAGAATCCCTTTGATATAATAATGTGTCAATCAAAAGGGATAAAACATGGTTTGAGGAAAGATCTCTGAAGCAGAAAAAACCTAGGCTTGATTTGTATCTCTGCTACCTAACATATGTATTTCTTAACCATTTCATCCTCAATGTTCTTATCCATAGAATAGGAGATTTGAGCAAGCTGGCCTCACAAGACTCTCTCCCAGATCTAATTTGATGAACCCATTAATTATCTCTACTTTATTCTAAATTGTCATGACACAATTCTTTATTGCTTTTTCCTTCCTTCCTTCCTTCCTTTTTTCCTTCCTTCCTTTCTTCCTTCCTTCTTTTCCTTTCTTCCTTCCTTCCTTCCTTCTTTTCCTTCCTTCCTTCCTTCCTTCCTTCTTTTCTTTCTTTCTTTTTTCTTGTTTTTCTTCCTTCCTTCTTTCTTTCTTTTTATTATGCATTTCTTTGTGATTCATGTTAAGAGAACTATTTCTAGTTCTAAATTTTGGCAGCTTGATTGGTAAGGTACTAAATAAATAGACCAATTTAGGCAGAAATCTCATTTTTATTATTTTAGCTCAGCCTATTCATGAGCAATTGACATTTTTTCTAATGGTTTAAATTTGACTTTATTTGTGGGAGAAGTATTTTGTAAATGTGTTAATATAGTTCCTGGGCTTGCCTTGTTAGGTAGACACCCAAATATTTGATTTTGTCATTAGTAAGTTTAAATGGAATTTCCATTTCTATCTCTTCCTGATCAGCTTTGTCAGTGATATATAAAAATGATGATGGTTTGTGTGGGTTTTTTTTATATCCTGCAATTGGTTTTTGGATGGTTTTCTAGAATTCTCTAATTATATCATCATGTCATCTGCAAAGAGTGATAAGTTTGCTTCCTTATTGGGTATTTTATTTCCTTTAAGGTCTTTTTATTTTCTTGTTGCTAAAGGTAACATTTCCTAGTATAATGTTGAATAACATTGGTGGTAATGGGTATTTCATTTCACCTCTGATATTATGGGAAATGCATCCTGATTCTCTCCATTACAAATAAAGCTTGCAGTTAGGTTATTTTTTTTTAATATAGATGATTTTTATATTTTATTTTTATTAAAGTTTTTAAATTTTCAAAACATGTGCATGGTTAATTTTTCAACATTGACTCTTGCAAAACAATGTTCCAATTTTTCCTCACCTTGCTCCCACCCCTAAATGACAAGTCAATGCAATGATATATGTTAAACATGGTAAAACAATATATGTTAAATCCAATCTATGCATATTTAAACAGTTATCTTGCTGCAAAAGAAAAATCAAATCAAAAAGGAAAAATGAGAAAGAAAGCAACATGCAAGCAAACAACAACAAAAAGAATGAAAATGCATGTTGTGATCTACACTCAGTTCCCACAGTCTTCTCTCCAGGTATAAATGGTTCTCTTCATCACAAGATCATTGGAACTGGAATCCCATTTGGTTATAGTGTTATCTTGCTTAAATAAATTGCTGTAATCTCTTTGCTACTATTTCATTTAAATGTTTTGCTTCAATATTCATTACAGAGATTGGTCTGTAATTTTCTTTCTGTTTTAGCTCTATCTTGTTTATGTATCAGTACCATATTTGCATTAATATATTTTCAATTAGTTTTACTAAGCCCTCTTCTAATTTCATGACTCTGATTTTGCATTTAATAGTGAAAAGTTGTTGCTACAGATCACTTTTATTGTGGATGATCTCTGCTTTCTTGTTTCATCGTTTCCAAACTTCTAGACAAAAATGAAATGTGCTTTTACTTTTTGAACATCAGAATTTTTAGAAGTTGTGGTGTAAACTGAAGATTTACAAACTTCTGTGATAAAGCATATTGGGGATTTTGGGTTGGTGAAGATGAACATTTGGTTAGATCCCTACGTCTTTCTGATTCTACAGAAGCTTTTATTACTAGCTGTGTCAGATTCTCAATGATGATCTTTTCAGAGAGCTTTTCATTAAGTTACATAGGAAAATAAATGCTGATGCTATGTTACTAAAGAATCATACCTGCAAGAAAAAGAGAAAGCATCTCCAGAGCCCTGTAGTTGCACAGTCAGTGGCTCCACCCACTCCCGTGCCCCCTGCATTTCACTGCTAATTTAAACCACAAGTCTATTGGATCAGAAAGGATGCTCTTTCTCACTCCACATTTTCTATGGTAGTGCATACATGTGTTATAGTAGTCTCTTGAGTATAAACATATATGAAAGTAAATAAAACTAATTACATAAGCAATAGTGATGTACACATTGAACATCATTTCCAGCTGTAGTTCTGCCAATATAGCTGGCGAAAAACTAAAACCAACCACACCCCAGAGAAATGATTTTTCCCCTCAGTGACAAGATAAAAAAATGTAAAATTTAACCAGTTGGACCCCTGTGTGATATTTTCTTTCATATAATTAAGCCTGATTCAAGCTCAGCATATTGTAACCATACATCCTAGATTTTCTGGGACAGTTCCAATTTCAAGAAAGGAAAATATACTTTTTAATAAGGCTTTGTAAAAAGGGTAGTCTTTTCCAAACCATGTATCTTTTTTATTTCTCAATTTATATAATATTGTCACTAAGTTCTGGGGATTTCTTCATGATATTTTAGATTATTCTTTTATTAAATCTTTTTATTTTTAAAACATATGCATGGATAATTTTTCAAAATTGACTCTTGCAAAACCTTGTGTTCCAATTTTCCCTGCCTCCCCCCCACTTCCTCCCCTAGATGTTAAGTAATCCAATATATGTTAAACCTGGTAAATATATGTTAAATCCAGTATATGCATACATATTTATACAATTATCTTCCTGCAAAAGAAAAATCAAATCAAAAAGGAAAAAACAAAAAAAGAAAAAATGTGAGGAAACAACAACAAAAAGCATGAAAATGATATGTTGTGATCTACACTAAGTTCTGACAGTCTTCTCTCTGGGTGTAGATGGTTCTCTTCATCACAAAAATCATCTCATTCTGAAAAAGAGCCACATCTGTCAGAATTAACTATCTTATAATCTTGTTGTTGCCATGTACAATAATCTCCTAGTTCTGCTCATTGCATTTATCATCAGTTCCTATAAGTCTCTCCAGGCCTCTCTGAAATAATCCTGCTGATTGTTTCTTATATAACTATAATTTTCCATAACATTCATATATCATAATTTATTCAGCCATTCTCCAACTGATGGGCATTCACCCAGTTTCCAGTTTCTTGTCACTATTAAAAGGGCTGCCACAAATATTTTTGCACATGTGGGTCCCCTTTATTCCTTTAAGGTTTCTTTGGGATATATAAGCAGAGTAGAAACCTTGCTGGATCAAAGGATACGCACATTTTGATAGCCTTTTGGGAGTTCCAGATTGCTCTCCAGGATGGTTGGATCAGTTCACAAATCCACCAAGAATATATTGGTGTCCTAGTTTTCCCACATTCCTTCCAACATTCATCATTATCTTTTCATGTCATCTTAGCCAATCTGAAAAATGTGAATTGGTACCTAAGAGTTGTCTTAATTTGCATTTCTCTGATGAATTCTGAGTTAGAGCACTCAAATTGTTTTTGAAGAAAAAAAAAGAGGATAGAGTAGTTATATGATTATCTAAAATTATACATCTAAATCAAAGATTCTTTTATGAATACTAAAAAATTATCAAATTTTCAGAAAGGTTCTGGAAAAAATTCTAATAGGCAAGTATATCTTTACTATCAGTGCATATCATATTTTCCTCACTTAATAAAATTTATTTAGGTTAGATATCTCTTATAGTCCCTTCCAGCATATGAATTATGGAACCAGTACCACAATAGTGAATACATTGCCATGTACTCAAGAAATACTTGTTGAGTGATTAAGGTAGCATTACATATTGGCATGGGTAGACAAGACCTTACCCAGCCTTTACTAACTTCCAGAAGAGGAAATTCTTTACTTAATGCTTAAATTCCATGATTTAAGATTATTCTTCCATGAAATATTTCTTTATGCCTAACTTTGATTCATCTTAAACTTATTTAAGCACAATTCTTCTTATTCTACCTTTAATAGAGATAGAGGAAAACTAAATATTGTTAAATTGGTGAAGTTGAGGGAGCACTATGAATGGAGTCAGGAAGATCTGGATTCAATTCCCTTTTAATATTTAAATAATTGGGTGACCATGGAAAAGTTACTTAACCTTTGTAATCCTCAGTTTCAATTTCCATAAAATGAGAATAACCATTTACAATATGGTAGTGATAGGTTTGTTGTGAGGTTTAATTGATATAACTCTTGAAATGTGATTTTTACATTTTAAAGCAATATGTGTCAGTTCTATTTTAGTTCTGCTGTTGCTGTTGCTACCTACTATAATTGTTATCATATTTCCATCATTTTCATCATTTTCAATGGAGGTAAAATAGAAGTAATGCTGAGACAAGTCCTTTTCATTCAATTATTCTTTCCTTTTTAATGGTCGACAGATTATTGCACAGGTGAATAAAGTAATCATTTCTTACAATTTAATAAATGTATCCAGAATATATATATATATATATATATATATATATATATATATATCTTCTGCCTTCTCATTGAAAACATTCTTTCTATAATTGTAAAAACAGATGAGATGATTCAGTGC
The DNA here is from genome assembly GCF_902635505.1 of Sarcophilus harrisii. Classification (NCBI taxonomy): domain Eukaryota; kingdom Metazoa; phylum Chordata; class Mammalia; order Dasyuromorphia; family Dasyuridae; genus Sarcophilus; species Sarcophilus harrisii. The sequence goes on along the minus strand of NC_045427.1, from coordinate 534,696,252 downwards.
CATGCCAATCAAATTCCCAAAAAAATATTTTACAGAGGTATAAAATACACTTGACCCAGTTATAATAATATGATTTTGTCAATATATTATTAGTTGAGTTAATGTTGCTGTAATTATTATTATTATTATTATGGTCCATCAGGTACTTTTTTGGCCTACCTTTTGTTTGTCTTTGTAAAGATGCATTCTTTAATTTTAAAAAATGTGTTCTCTTTGAAACACAAATATCCATTTGTACTCTTTCACCAGCTGGCAGCATGTTAAGATAAAAAGAACATAAGATTAATCTCATTTAGCTTTATTTCCATAATGAAAATTATCTCAAGTTTCTGTACTCTTCCCAAAATCTATGACATCAATCCTACTTTTAGTAAAAAGTTAATATGTTGAAACATGGCTTTACACAAAAGATAAATTTGGAAATGATCATTCACTTTAAAGTATTTGAATAGCAAACTCATGAGGTCAAATTTAATTTAAAAAAATTAGTCTTTATGTGTCTTTTTCCCAAGAAAAACACAACTTTGCAAAGCAAGGCAATCCTGTTTCATGATTCTTTAGTCTTATTTCAGGATCTTCTGATTTGTAAGTCACTTTAATGCTTATCCTCTGTACCTGTTATAAATTTCCATATATTAATCTACATAATGTTTGGGGAATTATCTTACAATGCACATAGGAACTCCTTAAATATATATTTTCTATTAGAGCTTATTTTGAAATGGCTGAACAAATTCCTGGTTTGCTTTAATATTTAATTTCTATTTCCCTTTGATTTGCTTAATTAAAGTTTCCAATAGTTAATCAATTCTTATTCTATGATCAATCAACAATATTTCATTAAATATTTACCATGTGCCAGTCACTAAGTGATGAGGATGCAAAGAAGAGCAGAAGCAGTTCCCATACTCAAAGAACTTTGGGAAAGACAAATCTAAATAAATCAGTACATGCAAGAGATATACAGAGCAAATGGAAAGATACCTCAAAAGGGAAAACATGAAGAGTTTTTTGAAACAATTTCAATTTGATTGAAAGCATTTGCTAAATGCTTTCTACGTGTCAAGCACTGTGATAAGAGCTCTGGATACAAAGAGACAAAAGACAGCCTATATCCTCAAGGAGCTCATGATCTATTGGGAGGAGAGGAACAACCAGCAAACAAAGCTATATAAAGCAAGTTAGATATAAAATAAATTGGGAATAATTAACAAAGAGAAAGCATTATAATTAAGAAAGGGGGGGGGGAAGGCTTCCTGTAGGAGGTTGTGTTTTAGTTGGAATTTAAAGGAAATCAAAAAGATCAGTAATCAATAATTAAATTGCTACTCTGTTGTTCAGTTATGTCCAATTCTTCATGACCCCATTTGGAATTTTCTTGGCAGGGATACTAGAATAGTTTGTCATTTTCTTATCCAGCTCATTTTACAGAGAAAAAAATGGAGGTACACAGGATTAAGTGACTTACTCAGGGCCACACAACTAAGCTGATTATGAGCCAAATTTGAATTTAAGAAGATGAAACTTCCTGATTCCAAATGGATTTGACTGTGCCACCAAGCTGCCCCAAGTGGAGAGGGAAGGTTTTCTAGGCATAGGAGAATGCCAATTCAAAGGCACAAAGCCAAGAGGAGAAGTGTTATTTTGAGAAATTTCAAGTACAGTAATTTATAATCATGTCACATAGTGTGTAGAAGGAATTTAAGAGTAAAATAACTGGAAAAAATAGGAACAGTTTTTGAAGAGCTTTAAAAAACAGAATTTGATCTTTGGTTCTGATAATAAAGGGAAACCACTAAAGTAGTAGTGTATTCCCACTGAATATCCTTTTTTAAAGAATCTTTTCTTGCTATGGTTAAGTAAATTTCCTTTTGTTAATGATCAAATAGTCTACATGTGGTTCATTTTATCCCCCAAAACAAAATCTTCTGTTCTGTGTATTCTTTATTCATATCATTTTATATGGATTGGACTTGATCATCTGGATGCTCAAATTTTATGATTTTATGACTGAAGTTTTGCTCATAAAACAGAATTTCTCTAAAAGCAGAACTTGTTTTTGTATTAATTACCCATTACCTAGCACACACAATATTTGCATATGGCAGGTCCTTAGCAAATTTCTTTTTGATCTCTTTTCTAATGATTTGTTTATAAAGTTTTTAAATTTCAAAACTTATGCACACATAATTTGACAACATTGACCTTTGTATAGCCTTCTGTTTCAGATTTACTCCTCTTTCCCCCCACCTCCTCCCCTAGATGGCAGGCAATCAAGTATATGTTAAACATGTTAAAATATATGTTAAATTCAATATATATATATATATATATATATATATATATATATATATAAACATGTTTATACAATTCTCTTGCTGCACAAGAAAAATCAGATCATAAAAAGAAAGTAAATGAGTGAGAAAATAAAATGTAAGCAAACAACAAAAAGAGTAAGAATGTCATACTGTGATTCACATTCAGTTCCTGTAAGGATTCTTACAAAGCACTAAGTCAGCTGTCTAATTTAGCATTGTGCTTAGTAGTTCTCTGATTCAGAGTTCACACCTTTCACACCTTTAAGAGTTCATATCTTAGTTCACACACTAGCATTGTAGATTCACAAATCAGGATTCAGTATGAGATTCACAAATTCAGTGGAGGAAATTCACAAGTCATAGTTCCCACAATCCCACTCTTGGAGGAGGAGTCAACCTTTGAGTTCATATCTCTAAAAGATCATATGAAAGGACAAGCTCATTAGAAGCTCTTGGAGCCTCAACCAGGAGTCAGGTGGGGAGATTGAGAAGCCAGGATTCAGAGAGAGAGCGAGAGGCTGAAGCTGGCAGAGGCAAAGGACTAGCAACAAGAGCTCTTGGTTCCAAGAGCTAGGTCTCTAAGAAAGCTAACCAGGCTATTTGGGAAGAGACAATAAAAGACTGGATTTTAAATCCTGGCTGCATTTGAGGTGATTATAACTCCAAACTGAAACTAAGGCTGCCTTAAGAAGTCCCCCAAGAAACCTGCTCCCAGAAAACATTATATTTTTATAGAAGAGAACACTACAAGTTGCCACAGTTCTCTCTATTGGTATAGATGGTTTTCTTCATCACAATATCATTGAAAGTGGCATCAATCATTTCATTGTTGGAAAGAGTCACGTTCATCAGAATTGATGTTTCCATGTATAATTATCTTCTGGTTCTCCTCATTTCACTTAGTATCAGTTCATATAAGTATCTCCAGCCCTCTCTAAAAGGATCCTCCTAAACATTTCTTATAGAACAATAATATTCCATATCATTCATATACTATAATTTATTCAGCCATTCTCCAACTTATGGGCATCCACTAGATTTCCAGTTTCTTGCCACTACAAAAAGGGTTGCCACAAACATTTTTTAAATTTATTTTTAATAGCTTTTTATTTACAAGTTATATGTATGGGTAATTTTACAGCATTGATAATTGCCAAACCTTTTGTTCCAATTTTTCCCTTCTTTCCCCCGACCCCATCCCCTAGATGGTAGGATGACCAGTAGATGTTAAATATATTAAAGTATAAATTAGATACACAATAAGTATACATGACCAAACCATTATTTTGCTGTACAAAAAGAATCAGACTCTGAAATATTGTACAATTAGCTTGTGAAGGAAATAAAAAATGCAGGTGGGCATAAATATAGGGATTGGGAGTTCAATGTAATGGTTTTTAGTCATCACCCAGAGTTCTTTCTCTGGGCATAGCTGGTTCAGTTCATTACTGCTCCATTGGAAATGATTTGGTTGATCTTCTTGCTGAAGATGGCCAGGTCCATCAGAACTGGTCATCATATAGTATTGCTGTTGAAGTATATAATGATCTCCTGGTCCTGCTCATTTCACCCAGCATCAGTTCGTGTAAGTCTCTCCAGGCCTTTCTGAAATCATCCTGTTGGTCGTTTCTGACAGAACAATAATATTCCATAATATTCATATACCACAATTTATTCAGCCATTCTCCAACTAATGGGCATCCATTCAGTTTCCAGTTTCTAGCCACTACAAAAAGGGCTGCCACAAACATTCGTGCACATACAGGTCCCTTTCCCTTCTTTATAATCTCTTTGGGATATAATCCCAGTTCACTCCATATCTTATTGGGAATGGTTGCAGTTTGTCTCCATTACATATGATGCTTACTGATGGTTTTAAATAGATGCTGCTGAATTAATCTATTCCTTAGCTAATACCAAATGGGTTTTGGTAACTGCTGCTTTATAATATAATTTTAGATCTGGTACAGCTAGGCCACCTTCATTTGATTTTTTTTTTTCATTAATTCCCTTGAAATTCTTGACCTTTTATTTTTTCATATGAACTTTGTTGTTATTTTTTCTAGGTCATTAAAGTAGTTTTTTGGGAGTTTGATTGGTATAGTGCTAAACAAATAGATTAACTTAGGCAGAATTGTCATCTTTATTATATTTGCTCACCCTATCCAAGAGCATTTAATATTTTTCCAGTTGGTTAGATCGGACTTAATTTGTATGAAAAGTGTTTCATAGTTTTGCTCATAGGGTTTCTGATTTTCCCTTGGCAAATAGATTCCTAAGTATTTTATACTATCAATAGTTACTTTAAATGGAATTTCGCTATGTAACTCTGACTGTTGGATTTTGTTAGTGATATATAAGAATGCTGATGACTTGTGTGGGTTTATTTTGTATCCTGCAACTTGGCTAAAGTTGTGGATTATTTCTAATAGCTTTTTAGTAGAATCTCTAGGCTTCTCTAAGTATACCATATCTCATCAGCAAAAGAGTGATAATTTGGTTTCCTCATTGCCTACTCTAATTCCTTTAATCTCTTTCTCAACTTTTATTGTCAAAGCTAGCATTTCTAATACAATATTGAATAGTAACAGTGATAGTGGAAAACCTTGTTTCACTCCTGATCTTATTGAGATATGATACTTACTGATGGTTTTAAATAGATACTGCTGATTATTTTAAGGAAAAGTCAATTTATTCCTATACTCTCAAGTGTTTTTAATAGTAATGGATATTGGATTTTATCAAATGCTTTTTCTGCATCTATTGAGATGATCATATGGTTTTTGTTAATTTCCTTATTATTATAGCCAATTATACTGATAGTTTTCCTAATATTGAACCAGCCCTGCATTCCTGGCATAAATCCTACTTGATCATAGTGTATTATGCTAGGGATGATTTTCTGTAATCTTTTTTGCTTATATCTTATTTAAGATTTTAGCGTCAATATTCATTAGGGAGATTGGTCTATAATTTTCTTTCTCTGTTTTCAACCTACCTGGATTAGGTATCAGTACCATGTCTGTGTCATAAAAGGAATTTGGTAGGGCTCCTTCATTCCCTATTTTATCAAATAATTTATATAGCATTGGGGCCAATTGTTCTTTGAATGTTTGGTAGAATTCACATGTAAATCCATCTGGTCCTGGAGATTTTTTTCTTAGGGAGTTCATTAATAACTTGTTCTATTTCTTTTTCTGAAATGGGACTATTCAAGCAATTTACTTCTTCCTCTGTTAATCTGGGAAGCCTATATTTTTGGAGGTAGGCATCCATTTCACTTAGGTTATCAAATTTATTGACATAAAGTTGGGTAAAGTAACTCATTATTTCTCTAATTTCCTCTTCATTGGTGGAAAGTTCTCCCTTTTCGTTTTTAAGACTATTAAATTGATTTTCCTCCCTCCCTTTTCTAATCATATTTATCAAAGGCTTATCTATTTTATTGTTTTTTTTTCATAGAACCAACTCTTAGTTTTATTTATTAGTTGAATAGTTTTTTACTTTCAATATTATTAATTTCTCCTTTTAATTTTAGAATTTCAAATTTAGTATTTGATTGGGGTTTTTTAATTTGGTCTTTTTCTAGCTTTTTTAGTTGCAAGCCCAATTCATTCATCTTCTCTTTCTCTCTATTTTATTCAAGTAAGCCTCTAAGGATATAAAATTTCCTTTAATTACTGCTTTGGCTGCATCCCACAAATTTTCGTTTGATGTCGCATCGTTGTCCTTATCTTGAGAGAAATTATTAATTGTGTCTATAATTTGCTGTTTTGCCCAATCATTCTTTAAGATGAGATTGTTTAATTTCCAATTACTTGTGGTCTATTTACCCCTAACTTCTCGTTGAATGTAGTTTTTATTGCATTGTGATCTGAAAAGAAAGCATTTACTATTTCTGCCTTATTGCATTTAATTTTGAGGTCTTTATGTCCTAATTCATGGTCAGTTTTTGAATAGGTTCCATGAACTGCTGAGAAGAAAGTATATTTCTTTCTCTCTCCATTCAGTTTTCTCCAAAGATCTATCATACCTTATTTTTCTAGTATTTTATTTACCTCTTTAATTTCTTTCTTATTTGTTTTGTGGTTTGATTTATCTAAGTCTGAGAATGCAAGGTTCAGATCTCCCATTATTACAGTTTTGCTGTCTATTTCTTCTTGCAACTCTCTTAACTTCTCCTTTAGGAATTTAGATGCTATACCACTTGGTGCATATATGTTTAGTATTGATATTGCATCATTGTCTATGCTACTCTTTAGCAAGATATAGTTTCCTTCCTTATCTCTTTTAATTAGATCAATTTTTTCTTTTGCTTGATCTGAGATAAGGATGGCTACCCCTGCTTTTTTAATTTCACCTGAAGCATAATAGATTCTTCTCCAGTCTTTTATCTTTATTCTGTATAGATCATCTTGCTTCAAATGTATTTCCTCTAAACAACATATTGTAGGGTTCTGACTTTTGATCCAGTCTGCTATCCACCTCTGCTTTATGGGAGAGTTCATCCCATTCACATTTTTGGTTAAAATGACTAATTCTGTATTTTCTGCCATCTTGTTATCCCCAGATTATGTTTTTCTTTTACTTGCCCCCCTCACCCTCTTTCCCAGTTTTAAACTATGTGCCCCACTTGTATCATGCTGCTCACCCTCTTTAGGATCCTTCCTTCCCACCCCCTTTGAATGACTTCCCCTTCTGGTACCCTTCCCTTATTACTCTTTTTCTTTTCCCTTTTCCTCTCCCCCTTTTTAATGAGGCAAGAGAGGTTTTTCTGTAAAACAAGTATGTCAATTATTTTCTTTTTGAGCCAAGTCTCATGAGAGTAAGATTCACACAATCTTCCTCCCCCTCTCTCAGTTCCCTCAGATATAATAAGTTTCCTTTGCCTCTTTGTGGGATGTAGTTTCCCTCTTTTTATCCTCCCTTTCTCCCTTTTCTGACATTATCCCTTCCCATTTCTACTTCCCTTTTTTTGTGTTGTATCAGTGTAATAAAATTATAAATGTATTCTTTTTTTATATCCACAACGGAAATACAATTCTCAACAATTCCTTTTACCTTTTCTGTTTCTCTTGAATCCTATGGTTGAAGATCAATTTTTTTGTTTATTTCTGTTTTTTTTTCCTTAGAAACAAATGGAATTTATCTGTTTCATTAAATTTCCATCTTCTTCCCTAGAAGAAAATGCTCAGTTTAGCCGAGTAGTTTATTCTTGGCTGCATTCCAAGTTCTTTTGCCTTTTGGCATATCAGATTCTAGGTCCTTCAGTCCTTTAATGTGGAGGCAGCCAGATCTTGGGTGATCCTTATTGTTGCACCTTGGAATTTAAATTGTTTTTTTTTCAGTCTGCTTATAATATTTTTTCCTTAATCTGATAGTTCTGAAATTTGGCCACAATATTCCTTGGAGTTTTTATTTTAGGGTCTGTTCGAGAAGGTGTTTGATGAATTCTTTCAATGCCTATGTTACCTTCTGATTCTATTACCTCTGGACAGTTCTCTTTGGTGATATCTTGTAAAATGGTATCTAGGCTCTTGTTTTCATGATAATTTTAGGAAAGTCCAATAATCCTCAGGTTATCTCTCCTAGATCTATTTTCCAGGTCTGTTATTTTTCCAAGTAGATATTTCAGGGTTTTTGTAATTTATCATTTTTTTTTCTGTTTTGCTTGACTAATTCTTCCTGTCTCAATGAATCATTAGTTTCTGTTTGTTCAATTCTGATTTTTAATTATTTATTTTCTTCAACAGCTTTTTTACTTCTTTTTGTATATGTCAAATTGAGTTTGTAAATGAATTATTTTACTCTATGGAATTTTTTTCCCTTTCACTAATTTTTTTTTTGTGAATTATTTTCTTTTTCTAATTCACAGATCCTACTTTCTTGTGAGTTCTTTGTTTTTTCCAATTCACAAATCTTACTTTCCAGAGATGTTTTTTTTTTACTTTTTCCAATTCACAAATTCTGTTTCTCTGAACTTCCTGGAATTTTTTACCTTTTCCAATTCATATTTCAAAGCCTCTCTTTCCTTTCCCCATTTTTCTTCTAACTCTCTTTTGAGACTTTTAATGGTCTCTTCTATGAGAGCATTATGTGAAATGGGTCAGGTAACATTCCCCTTTGGGGTATTGTCTGGTGACTGTTTGCTATTAGTCTCTTTGGGGCTGCAGACCTGCTCTTTTTCTGTATAAAAGCTATCGATCATTCTTTTAATGTTTTTACTCACTCTTTAAAATCTTTAGGATATGCCTTCAGGGCAAGGAGGTTACCAGCTTCTTCTGCAAAGCAGGGAGAGATGTAACCCGACTTCAGGTATTGAGGTATGGGAGTGCCCTGAGTGAAAGGTTTTTTCTCCCCAAAATGGAGGTGGTTCAGCACAGCTCAGCTATGGAATTGCCCAGTGGAGAACCCTGCTGTGTGGTTTAGCAACTGCCCTAAGGCTAGAGACTAAGCCATGAAAGTGTCACTGCCCCAGGCCAGAGACCCTTGTGGCACTGTGGGTATTAGCAACTCACCAGCAAATAGCCCAGCTCAGACCAGAAGTCTCTGCCCAGAAGTATTTGCCTGGAAGCAAGTCGCCCTGTGAAAGTTATATTGCCCCAAGCCAAGCCCCCACTGTGCTGATTAGAGGCTGCCCTGGGCTGTGCCCCCTTGCTGTGCAGGTTCGCAACTGTCCCAAGGAAAAGCCCTGTACCGCAGATTGGGGCTGCAAGCTTGTGCTGTGATTTGTGCTCTCACTCCTGGTTTGGGGTTCCTCTTGGTCTGCCTCTAGTTCTCTCCCTGCCTGTGCTAATCTTCTCCTTGGCCCCTCAGGACTAACCTTTGCTGGTGAGATTCCAGATTATCTTTGGCTGCTGATTTGGTGTACTTCTAATATTTATGAGTTGTAGTAGTCAAATCCTATTTTTGAGGCTGAATATAATATTGTTAGTGAGGGTATGAGAGGAGCTTAAAAAGTCATGTGTGCCTTCTCTGCCATCTTGACTCCACCCCTCTGCCACAAACATTTTTGCACGTGTGGGAATCATTCTCTTCTTTAAAATCTCTTTGGGATATAGGCCTAGTAGAAACACTGCTAGGTCAAAGGGTATGCACAGTTTGATAACTTTTGGGCCATAGCTCCAGATTGCTCTCCAGAATGGCTGAATTCATTCACAGTTTCACCAACAATGCATTAGTGTCCTAGATTCCCACATCCCCTCCAACATCTGTCCTTGTCTTTTCCTGTCATCTTAACCAATCTGAGAGGTGTGTAGTGGTATCTCAGAGTTGAATTAATTTGCATTTCTTTGCAATAATTTAAAGCACCTTTTTATATATTTAGAAATAATTATAATTTCATCATCTGAAAAATGTCTGTTCATATCCTTTGACCATTTGTCAATTGGAGAATAGATTGGATTCTTATAAATTTGAGTCAATTCTCTATATATTTTAGAAATGAGGTTCTTTATCAGAACCCTTAACTATAAAAATTATTTCCCAATTTATTGCTTCCCTTCAGATTTTATGTGCATTTATTTTGTTTGTACAAAAATTTTTTTAACATTAAATCAAAATTAATTATCTGATTTTCAATTATGTGTTCCAGTTATTATTTAAACACAAATTCCTTCCTTCTTCACAGATCTGAGAAATAAACTACCCTATGTTCTTCTAATTTGCTTATAATATCACTCTTTATGTCCAAAGTATGAATCCATTCAGTTCTTTTCTTGTTTTGTGGTGTTAGATGTGGGTCATACTCTAATTTCTTCCATACTAGTTTCCAATTTTCCCAACAGTTTTTGTCAAATATTGAGGTTTTTTTTTCCCCCAAAAGCTAGGGTTTTTGGAATTGTCAAACACTAGATTACTATAGTTATGGACTATTTTGTCCTGTGATCCTAAACTATTTCACTGATCAACTGATATATTTCTTATCCAATATCAAATAGTTTTGAAGACCTCTCCTTTATAATAGTTTTAAGTCTGGCACAGCTAGGCCACCTTCATTAGTATTTTTCATTAATTAATTAATTCAATAATTAATTGAAATTCTTGACCTCTTGTTCTTCCATATGAACTTTGTTACTAATCTGTAAAATAATTTCTTGGAAGTTTGATTGGCATGGCCCTAAATAATAAGATTAAGTTAAGTAGTATTGTCATTTTTATTACAATTAGCTTGGCTTATCCATGGGCACCTGATATTTTCCACCTGATTAGATCTGACCTTATTTGTGTGGAAAGTGTTTTATAGTTGTGTTCATATAGTTCCTCACTTTCCCTTGGCAGGCAGATTCCCAAATATTTTATATTATTCACAATTATTTTTAATGGAATTTCTTTTTATATCACTTGCTGCTTAACTTTGTTGGTAATATATAAAAATGCTGATGATTTATGTCCATTTCTTTTGTATACTGCAATTTTGGTAAACTTGTGAATTGTTTCTAGTAATTTTTTTTTTTTTGGTTAATTCTTTAGGGTTCTCTAAGTATACCATCGTATCATCTGCAAAGAGTGATAATTTGGTTTCCTCATGCCCTACTCTAATTCCTTTAATCTCCTTTTCTTCTCTTATTGCCAAAGCTAAGGTTTCTAATACAATATTAAGTAGTAATGGTGATAGTGGGCAGCCTTTTTTTTTTTTTACTTCTGATCTTATTGGAAATGATTGTAGTTTGTCTCCATTATATATGATGGTTGCTGATGGTTTTAAATAGATGTTACTGAACATTTTAAGGAAAAATTCATTTATTCCTATAGTCTCTATTGTTTTTAATAGGAATTGGATTTTAATAGGGTATTGGATTTTATTAAATGCTTTTTCTGTATCTATTGAGATAACCATATGATTTTTGTTAGTTTGGTTATTGATATAGTCAATAATGCTAATAGTTTTCCTAATATTGAACCAGCACTGCATTCCTGGCATACATCCTACTTGATCATGGTACATTATCTTGGGGATGACTTTCTGTAATCACATTGCTAATATTTTATTTAAGATTTTTGCATCAACAATCATTAGGGAAATTCGTCTATGAATTTCTTTCTCTCTTTTCACCCTAGCTGGTTTGGCCATCAGCACAATATTTGTGTCCTAAAAGGAATTTGGTAGGACTCCCTCCTTCTTTCCCTATTTTTTTCAAATAGTTTATATAATATTGGAATTAATTGTTCTTTAAATGTTTGGTAGAAGTCATATGTAAATCTATCTAGTCCTGGGGATTTTTTTAGGGAGTTGATTAATAGCTTGTTCCATGTTTATTTTTTTTTCTAAAATGAAACTATTTAAGAAATGTATTTCTTCTGTTATTAAGGGCAATCTATATTTTTGTAGGTATTCCTCCATTTCACTTAGGTTATTACATTTATTGGCGGAAAGTTGAGCAAAGTAACTTCTAATTTTTGCACTAATTTGCTTTTTATTGATGGAAAGTTCTCCCTTTTCATTTATGAGATTAACAGTTTGCTTTTCTTCTTTCCTTTTTCTAAGCAAATTAACTAAAAGTTTACCTATTTTCTTGTTTTGTTATAAAACCAACTATTAGTTTTACTTATATATTCATTTTTTTTATTTTCAATTTTATTAGTCTCTCCCTTTAATTTTAGAATTCCAAGTTTATTATTTGATTAGGGGTTTTTAATTTGTTCTTTTTCTAGATTTTTTTTCATTTCAAGTCCAATTCCTTGATCTTCTCTTTCTCAATTTTATGCAAGTAAGTATCTAGAGATCTAAAATTTCCCCTTATTACTGCTTTGGCTTCATCCCACAAATCTTGGTATGTTGTCTCATTGTTGTCATTTTCCTGGATAAAATTATTGTGTCTACGATTTGCTATTTCACATATTCATTCTTTAGGAATAGATTAATTAATTTCCAATTAACCTTTGATCTATTTTCTCCTCCTCTTATACTGCATATCATTTTTATTGCATAATGATCTAAAAATGCATTTGCTATTTCTGCTTTTCTGCATTTGATTTTGAGGGTTTTATGCCCTAATATACGGTCAATTATTATATAAGTTCCATGAATTGCTGAGAAAAAAGTAAGCTCCTTTCTGTCTCCATTCAATTTTCTCCAAAGATCTATCATACCTAACTTTTTGTTCATTAACTTCTTTCTTATTTATTTTGTGGTTCAATTTATCTAGTTCTGAGACAGCAAGATTCAGATTCCCTCACTATTATATTTTTTTTTCTGTTTCTTCCTGCATCTCTCTTAACATCTTCTCTAGGAATTTTGGATGCTACAACACTTGGTGCATATATGTTTAGTATTGATATTGTTTCATTTTCTATGATACCCTTTAGTAAAATATAGTTTCCTTCCTTGTCTCTTTTAATTATATCTATCTTTGCTTTTAGTTGATCTGAGATCAGTATTCCTACCCCTGCTTTTTTTTTACTTCACATGAAGCATAGCAGATTCTGCTCCAACCTTTTACCTTCACTCTCTATGTATCACTATCCTTTAAATGTTTTTCTTTTAAGCAACATATTGTAGAAATCTGCCTTTTAACCCAGTCTGCCATCCACTTCTGTTTAATGGGGGAATTCACCCTATTCATATTCCCAGTTAATATAATTAATTCTGTATTTCCTGCCATCTTATTTATTCTGTTATGCTTTCTCTTTCCTTTCCTCCTTCCCTCCTACCCAGTATTTTGCTTTTGATGACCAAGTCCCTCAACCAGCCTTTTCTCTTTAGAACCCCTCCCCTTTTTATATCTTTTCCCCAATATTTCTGTTTTCCCCCTTCTATTAGTCTTTCCTTTTCTTTTCCTCTTTTCCCTCCCACTTCCCTATAAGATGAGCCAATTTTCTCTGGGAAATTAAATATGTCTGATATTCTCTGTTTGAGCCAAATCTGATGAGAATAAGATTCACACAATGCTCATCCACCTCCCTTCTTTCCCTCAAATATAATAGGTCTCCTTTGTCTCCTCATGTAATTTCCCTTATTTTACCTTCTTTTTCCTCTTTTCCAGTGTGATCCCCTTTCTATCTCTAATTTATTTTTCATATAATCAAAATAAAATCAAATTATACCTTCACTCTCTAAGAATAACTATAACGGAATTATAGTTCTCAAGAGTTCTTTTCTTTTTACCTTTATTTGTTTTTCTTGAGTTCTGTGTTTGGAGATCAAATCTTTTGTTCAGTTCTGGTTGTTTCATTAGAAATAGGTGATATTCACCTATATCATTGAATGTTCATCTGAAAGATAATGCGCATTTTAACTTGATAGCTTATTCTTGGCTGTAATCCAAGTTCCTTTGCCTTTCAGAATATCAGATTCCACATCCTTCTATCCTTTAATGGGTAAGCTGCCAGGTCCTGGGTAATTCTAATTGCGGTTTCTTGGTATTTAAATTGTTTTTTTTTTTTTTTCTGGCTGCTTCCAATATTTTTTCCTTGCTGCAATAGTTCTGAAATTTAGCCACAATATTCCTTGGAGATTTAATTTTGAGGGTCTCTTTCAGGAGGTGATGTGTGAATTCTTTCAATGGCTATTTTACCTTCTGATTCTTAAATATCAGGGTAGTTTTCCTCTGTGATTTCCTGTAAGATAATGTCTAGGTTCTTTTTGTTTTTTTCATCATGGCTTTAAGGAAGTCCAATAATCCTTAGATTGTCTCTCCTAGATCTATTTTCCAGGTCAGTAGTTTTTGCTAGTAGGTATTTAATATTTTTTCTATTTTTATTTTTTTTCCATTTTTCTTTGGCTGATTCTTGAAGTCTTATTGAGTCATTCACTTCTATTTTTCAATTATAATTTTTAGTGTATTATTTTCTTCAGTTACCTTTTTAGCCCTTTATGTGTAATTGTCCAATTGTTTAGTTGATTGCATTTTTCCATTTCAAAAATTTTATTTTTCAGTGAATTGGTATCTTGTTCATATCTATTTTGTAGGACATTATATGATTTTTCCATTCCTTCTTGCAACGATCTCATTTCCTTTCCCCTTTTTCTTCTAACTCTCTTTTATGATCCTTTATACAATCATCCAAGAAAGCCTTGTGAAATGGGGACCAGCTTATATCTCCCTTTGGGGCTTCATCTGGGGTTGTTTTGCCTTTAGAAACCTCAGGTTTTGAGGTCTGTTCTTATCTGTCTCCATCAAAGCTGTCTTTAGTGAGAGTTTTTTTTTTTTTGTTTTTTACTCATTTTAAGGCTTGATGTATGCTTAATGCAAAGGAGCCACAGTTGTTTTAATTTGCCCTGGGGCACTTTGGCTGATTGATATTTGGTGCTGGGTAATTGCAGCTAAGTCCCAGGTTCTTCTGGAGCTCAGAGGCTCACAATTTGCCTTTTGTAGCAAATCTGCCAAACCACCAGCTTGCAACCAGCACAGAGTGGCCTAAGAGACTCAATGAAGATTCTCAGGGGTGTGGAAGCTACAGAGCTCTGATTCCTCATTTATGACCAAAAAAGAACTAGAGATCCTTATGTGGCAGTCTGGCCTCTGCAGACTGTCCCCTGCCCATTTGAAACAGACCTGTTCAGAAATTCTTCCAAGGTATATTCTTCTGGGAATATGTTATACTCCAAATATGTGTGTGTTGTTTGACTCCAAAACCAGTTTAGAAGCTTAATCAGCTGCTGTTGGTTTGAATGAAATTCAGAGAAGGCCACAGAAAGTTGTTTCTGCTCTCTGACATCTTGGCTCTGTCCCCTTAGTAAAATTCTACTGAAAGACAACAAAGTGAGTGCCCTGCGAAGAACCCTGCTGTGCAGATTAGCAACTGCCCTGGGACTAGAGATTGAGCAGTGAAAGTGTCACTACCCCAAGCCAAAGTCTGCAGTGGGGCTGTGGGTATTGGCAGTTGCCCAGTGAATAGTCCCTCACAGACTGGATGTGTCTCTGCCCAGTGAAGCACAATCGCACTGCGGAAGTTCTATTGCCCCAGCCTCCCCCCACCCCAACTGTGCAGATCAGAGGCTGCTCACTATACCCCTGTGCTACAGAATGCTAGAATGCTGCTGCATAGCTGTGCTGTAGTGTGTGCTCAGTCACTTCTGCTTTTGGGTGGGTATAGCCAGATCTTGTTAGGTTCTGGAGTTTTTAGAGTATCCCCTACTTTTGGCTTTAATTTCTCCGCTGGTCTGCTTTGTAATCAAGGCAGAGCAGTAAGCCTATGGCAGAGTCGTCTCTATAACTTTTCTAGCCACAGAGGCCACCCCTGTTCTGGTCTGCTCTGGACACTAGTCTCTCCTATCTCCCTGCTTGCGCTAATCTGCTCCGGCCCATCAGGACAAACCTTTCCTGGTGATTTTCCAGATTATTTTCAGCTGGTAAATTGTTGTACTTCTAATCTTCATGGGTTTTACCAGTCAAGTGCTATTTTTGAGGCTGAATTTAAAAATTGGCCGTAAGGGTATGAGAGAAACTTAGAAAATCATGTGTTCCTTCTCTGCCATCTTGGCCCCGCCCACTCTTTCGATAATGATGACATTTTGATGACACTTTGCACAGTTCCATCTCACTTCAATCCAATTCACTTTCAAGTTAAGGGATCAAGGTATTACCCTCTGAAATTATTGGTCCTTTGAGAATAAACAACAAACAGCAAAAACAATTAAACGGGGCATTATTCATTCCCCATTATAGGCAAAGTACTAGAGATGTAGCAATGTTATTATAAGAGAATATATGAATATATTTAAGAAAATTTTGAAACATATAGAGCACTGTATATACATAAGGCAAAGATATTATTTGGATGTAATAAATATTTATATGTATAGAATGCCCCTAGTCAATCTAATCAATGAACAGAGTATAGATGCATATCTTATATATTCATTCTACAAAATAATTCACATTAATTTATTTTGGATTTACTTTGTTTGAAATACTCTACTACGGTCAGTGTACATTTAAGTCAAAATGTTCTTTGGGAGCTCACAGATTCATTCATATGCAAAATCAATTGACAATAATAAAGAATCTACATATAATCAACTGCAATAAAACAAGTTTATTAATGGTTTATTATGTACAAGGCAGTATTCCAGCCATTTTATTACAAAGACAGACAGACAGACACACGCACACATACACACACACACACACACAGACACATACACACACACATGCTTCTACTTTCAGGGCATTTACTTTTTTATAGAAGGAAAAAGGCAATATGTGCATAGATAAGAAACTACCAAATATTTGCATAATAATTTCAAGAGTAATACTTCTTTTTAAAATTTATTTATTATAATAACTTTTTATTGGCAGAACCCATGCCAGGGTAATTTTTTTACAACATTAGCCTTTGCACTCACTTCTGTTCCGATTTTTCCCCTCCCTCCCTCCACCCCTCCCTAGATGGCAAGCAGTCCTATATATGTTGAAAATGTCATCATATATCCTAGATACAATATATGTGTACAGAACCAAGCAGTTTTCTTGTTGCACAGGGAGAATTGGATTTGGAAGGTAAAAATAACCTGGGAAGAAAAACAAAAATGCAAACAGTTTACATTCATTTCCCAGTGTTTTTTTCTTTGGGTGTAGCTGCCTCTGTACATCATTGATCAATTGAAACTGAATTAGGTCTCTTTGTCAAAAATCCACTTCCATCAGATTACATCTTCATACAGTATCATTGTTGATGTATATAATGATTTCTTGGTTCTGCTCATTTCACTGAGCATCAGTTCATGTAAGTCTCTCCAAGCCTCTCTGTATTCATCCTTCTGATCATTTCTTACAGAACAATAATATTTCATAACATTCATATACCACAATTTATCCAACCATTCTCCAATTGATGGGCATCCATTCATTTCCCCAGTTTCTAGCCATTACAAACAGGGTTGCCAGAAACGTTTTGGCACATACAGGTCCCTTTCCCTTCTTTAGTATCTCCTTGGGGTATAAGTCCAGTAGTAGCACTGCTGGGTCAAAGGGTATACATACCTTGATAACTTTTGGGGCATAATTCCAGATTGCTCTCCAGAATGATTGCATTTATTCACAACTCCATCAACAATGTATCAGTGTCCCAGGTTTCCCGCATCCCCTCCAAAAATCATCATTATTTTTTCCTGTCATCTTAGCCAATCTGACAAGTGTGTAGTGGTTTCTCAGAGTTGTCATAATTTGCATTTCTCTGATTAATAATGATTTGGAACACTTTCATATGAGTGGTAATAGTTTCAATTGCATTGTCTGAAAATTGTCTGTTCATATCCTTTGACCATTATTTGTCAATTGGAGAATGGCTTGGTTTCTTATAAATTAGTCAGTTCTCTATATGTTTTGGAAATGAGGCCTTTATCAGAACCTTTAACTGTGAAGATGTTTTCCCAGTTTGTTGCTTCCCTTCTAATCTTGTTTGCATTAGTTTTGTTTGTAAAGAAGCTTTTTAATTAGATGTAATCAAAATTTTCTATTTTGTGATTTATAATGGTCCCTAGTTCATCTTTGGTCACAAATTTCCTCCTCCTCCACAAGTCTGAGAGATAAACTATCCTATGTTCCTCCAATTTATTTATAATCTCGTTCTTTATGTCTAAATCATGTACCCATCTTGATCTTATCTTGGTATACGGTGTTAAGTGTGGGTCCATGCCTAATTTCTACCATACTAATTTCCAGTTATCCCAGCAGTTTTTGTCAAATAATGAATTCTTACAAAGAGAAATTCCATTTAAAGTAACTACTAATAATATAAAATATTTAGGAATCTATCTGCCAAGGGAAAATCAGAAACTTTATGAGCAAAATTACAGACCACTTTTCACAAAATTAAGTCTGATCTAAAATTAAAAAATATTAAATGCTCTTGGATAGGGCGAGCAAATTAAAAAGAACAATTTACCAAACTAATCATTTATTTGGGTAACCAATCAGACTCCCAAAAAAATTTTTTAATGACCTAGAAAAAAATAACAACAAAGTTCATATGGAAAAACAAAAGGTCAAAATTTCAAAGGGAATTAATGAAAAAAAATCAAATATTCACTGTACCAGATCTAAAATTATATTATGAGCAGCAGTTAAAACTATTTGGTATTCAAAGGAATAGATTAATTGATCAGTGGAATAGGTAGGTTCAAGGGATAAAACAGACCAAACAAATATAGCAACCTAGTCTTTGACAAACCCAAAGGTCCTAGCTTTTGGGATAAGAACTTACTGTTTGATAAAAATTGCTGGGAAAATTGGAAACTAATATGGCAGAAACAGGCATTGATCCATCAAGCCTAACCAAGATAAGGTCAAAATGGGTTCATGACCGGCATGAATAAATTATTAAAAATTAGAGGAAATAGGATGGTTTCCTCTCAGACCTGTGGAAGGGGAAGGTCTTTATAAAAGCAGAACTAGGGTCATTACTGATCACAAAATAGAAAAATTTCAGTATACCAAACTGAAAAGTTTTTGACAAAAAAACTAATGCAGACAAGATTAGAAGGGGAAGCAATAAACTGGGAAAATATTTTTACAGTCAAAGGTTCATAAAGGGCCCATTTCCAAAATATAAGAATTAACTGTAATTTATAAAAAATGAGCCATTCCAATTGAAAAAATGGTCAAAAGGATATGAAAGACAATTCTAGATGAAGAAATGGAAACTATTTCTAGTCATATGAAAAATGTCCAAGTCATTATTAATCAAAAATGCAAATTAAGACCTTAAGATACCATACACACCTGTCAGATTGGCTATGATGACAGGAAAAAATAATGATGATTGTTGGAAAGGCCTGGAGAGACTTACAAAAACTGATGCTGAGTGAAATGAGCAGGACCAGGAGATCATTATATACTTCAACAACAATACTAGATGATGACCAGTTCTGATGGATCGGATCCCTCAACAAGATCAACCAAACATTTCTAATGGAGCAGTAATGAACGAACTAGCTATACCCAGAAAAAGAACTCTGGGGATGTCTAAAAAATAATTGGATTCCCAATCCCTATTTATAATGCATTTTGACTTCCTTCAAACAATTGTACAATAATTTAAATTCTTTTGTACAGCAAAATAATTTTTGGCATAACTTATTTTATCTAAGTTATATTTTAATATATTTAACATCTACTGGTCATCCTGCCATTTAGGGGTGGGGGGTAAGAGGTGAAAAAATTGGAACAAGAGGTTTGGCAATTTTAATGCTGTAAAAAGTTACCCATGTATATATCCTGTAAATAAAAGGCTATTAAATTAAAAAAAAAAAAGAAAAAAAAAAAAAAATCAGACTCTGAATTATTGTACAATTTTTAAGACTACTAATTTCATTTTCCTCCCTCCTTTTTCTAATCAGATTTACCAAAGGCTTATCTATTTTATTGGCTTTTTCATAGAACCAACCAGTTTTATTAATTAGTTCAATGTTTTTTACTTTCAATATTTTTAATTTCTCCTTTTAATTTTAAATTTCCAATTTAGTATTTGATTGGGGGTTTTAATTTGGTCTTTTTTAGTTTTTTTTGCAAGCCCAATTCATTAATCTTTTTCTTTCTCTGTTTTATTCAAGTAAGCCTCTAAGGATATAAAATTCCCTCTTATTACACTTTTTGGGTCCCAAATCCTAACAAATTTGGTATTTTGACGTTCCCAACATTTTTGGGGCCAATTATTTTGGAAAGGAAATTTTTATTAATTTGGGTTTATTTCTTTTTATTTAATTTGGGCTTTAACCCAAATTTCATTTTTGAATGGGTTCCATAACCCTTTGGGGTATTTCCCTTTTTATTAATTTTTAAATTCACATACTAAAAACATTTACTTTTTTTTCTTTCATTTTTTTGGGTTTGGGTCTAATTTGGGTGAAGGGGATTCCATTTAAAGTTTTGTTGTCTATTTCTTTTGCAACCTCTTAACTTCTCCTTTGGAAGTTGGGCCTACCACTTGGTGCATATATGTTTAATAATTTATTGTTCGTTGTTTATTTCCCTTTTGGGATGGTTCCTTCCTTATCTCTTTTAATTAGATCAATTTTACTTTTGTTGATCTGAGAAAGGTGCTACCCTCTTTTTGACTTCACCTGAAGCAATAATTTTGCTCACCTTTACTTTTACTCTATATGTATCCCCTGCTTTAAATGTGTTTCTTGTAAACAACAATTGTGGGTTCTGACGTCCAGTCTGCATCTGCCTTCTTTATGGGGGGTTCCTCCCATTCATTTATGGTTAAATTTAAATCTGTTTTTCCCTGCCATCCCTTAACCCCAATTGTGCTTTCTTTTCTTGCCTCCCCAACCCTCTTTCCCCCTTTAAACTTTGACCCCTCCTGTTCCCTTTTCATCCCTTTTATAACCCCCCCCCCCCCGAGACATTCCCCTTCCTTCCCTTATTACTCTTTTTTCTTTTCCCTTTCCCTCTCCCCTTTTAAGGGGGAAAAATTTACTTAAAACAAATTCAAATTATTTTTTTTTTGGGCCACTCTTGAGGTAAGATTCAAAATGTTTTCCCCCTTTTTCCCTAGAATGATAAGTTTCCCTTAGCCTCTTTTGGGATTGGCCCCAACCCTCCTTCCCCTTATTCTGCCATCATCCCTTTTTTCCCATATCTATTCCCTTTTTTTTAATGTAAATCAAATTTTGTTTGTTTTTGAATCCCAAAAAATTTTGGTTTTTTTTCCTTTTCTTATCTTTAGTTCTTGGAGGACAAATTTTTTTTTATTTTGGTTTTCCTTCAAATGGAATTCATTTTTTCTTCGTCCATCTTCTTCCCTGGAAGAAATCTAAAATGGGTTTAGTTTTTTTTCATCTAAGTTTTGTCCCTTTCGAATATCTTTCCAGGCCCTTCTTTTTTAAGTAGAGGCAAATCTTGGGTTCCTTTTTGGCATTATTTTGGGTTTTTGGCTGCTTTAAAATTTTTTTCCAATTGATTCTAAATTTTGAATATTCCCTTTTTTTTTTGGGTTTTTTCGAATGTTCATTGAATTTTTAATTTTTTTGCCTGATTCCATTCATTAATTTTTTATGATTTTTTAAAATAGTATCTGGTCTTTTTTTCTCTTTTTCAAAATCTAATCCTCGTTATTCTTGTCTTTTTCAAATCTGTTTTTCAAGTGAAATTTTTTTTTCATTTGCATTTTTGTTTTCTTGACTTTCTTCTTCCAATAATCATTTTTAATTTTTCTTCTAATTTTTAAAGAAATTTTTTTTACTTTTTTTTTTTTTAAAGTCTTGGTTTTTGAATTGTTTTTCTGTGGAATTTTTATTTCACTTTTTTTTTTATTTTCTTTTTAAAAGCCCTTTTGGTGTTCTTTGCTTTAATTAAACCACTTTCTTGCAGCGATTAAAACCATTTCTAATTTTATTTTTAATTCTTTTCGGGAAGGGTTTTTGAGGATTTTTTTCCCTTTTTCCCCAACAAAGGAAGTTGGATTTTTTTTCCGGGCACCCCCTGGCTGGAGTTTTTTAATTAAAAACTTTGGGGGGCCCCTTTTAAAAGTAGGGCTGGATTGGATTTTTTAAAAAATTTCGATTGGCCCCTTTAGGGCTAGGAAAGGGACAAACAAAGGGGGTGAAAGTGTCACTGCCCCAGGCTGGAGCCTCTTGTGGGACTGTGAGTATTAGCAGCTGACCTCAGACTGCAGACTGCCACAAACTCTGCCCAGCGTCTCTGCCTGATGCAAATCGGCCCTGGAAAAGCTCTATGGCCCCAAGCCGAGCTCCCCACTGCGCAGATTGGAGGCTAACCCGGGCTGTGTCCTCCTGCTGTGTAGGATCACAACTGCCCCAAGGAAAAGCCCCGTACTGCGGGTTGGGGATGCGCGCTTGTGCTGAGATCTGTGCCTTCACCCTAGGTTTGAGACTCTCCTCGGAACCTAATTTCTCTCCCAGTCTGGGCCGATCTCCCCCCTGGCCCCGGCACCAACCTTTTTTGGCGAGACTGCAGATTTTCTTCGGCCGGTGAGTTGTTCTACTTCTTATCTTTACGAATTGTAGCAGTCAAGACTATTTTTGAGGCTCAATATAATATTGATAAAGAGGGTAAGAGAAGGGCTTAGAAAGACGCGTGTGTCTTCTCCGCCATCTTGGCTCCGCCCCTATCCACTCTGTCTTTAAATGAGTGGGATGACTTCTCCAGACTCTCTTGCCAAGCCTCCCTCTCCTTTTCCCATTTTTCTTCTAGCTCTCTTGTGAGAGCCTTTTTAATTTCTTCTATGAGATTCATCTGTGCTGAGGAACAGATGATGTCTTCCTGTGGGGATTCACCTGGAGACAGTCTGCTTTTAGTCTCCTCAGGGTTTAGAATCTGCTCTCTGTCTGTATAAAAGCTGTCAATCATTAAGGTCCTTTTCAATTTTTTGCTCATTTTGTCACAGAAGAATCAGAGACAAACTAGCAAAGAAAAAAAAAACCCAAATGGAATCTGCTTTTTGGGGGGGAGGGGCTGGGTGGTGATATCGAGCTTCCTCTACAGACTGTGGGGGCAGCAGTGAGCCACTAGCAGGACTGTGCTGCACCTGAGCTCTGAGACTCTGAGAGCGTGCTGAGACGTTGTGGGGGAGGGGTGGCCAGGTCCGGAGAAACTCTAGCTTTTTGGGGTTTTATTCTTCACCCCCGGTGTTTTTAGCTTCTCTGTTGGGCTACTGACTTGCTGCCAGGGCAAAGTATTCAAGCCTGTAGCAAAGCTCTCCCCAAAGAGATGGCTGAAATCACACCGCAACCCCCTCCAGTCTGCTTGGCTGTGAACTGCCTGCTGAGCTCCTGCTGTCGCTGCCCTCATCCTGTGCCCAATTTAACACCGCCCTAACCCTGAGCAAAAACAGACCTTTCCTGGCAAATCTCAAGGATGTCTTCTCTTGGTTACTATTTGTGGGGTTTTTTTTTAGTCAAGCATTAATTCAGAGGCTTGAAATGAGATGGATTCTGAGAGAAAATGTGGAGCTTACACAGCTGTGTGCCTCCTCACTGCCATCTTGACTGGAAGTCCAATAATACTTCTAATTAAGGAAAAACACCTAAATCTTTATGAGGTAATATATGAGGGATGTTTTGAAGGGAGCTAAAGATTCTAAGAGGCAAGAGGGAGAATAAAATGCATTTTCAAATTGTGGAATTACCTGGACAAAGATGCAGAGAAGGTGAGAGATGGAATACCACAGTAATCACTTAAGCCAAGTAGTTCAGTAAGTGACTGGTAAAGTGAAGCAGAATAATATAACATTAGACTTAAAAGTTTAGTAAGAAGGTATGTGAGAAAGTGGGAAAGGTAGACATGAAGAGCTTCGTGTCAGTCTGAACAGTTTATATTTCATCCTGTATATGTAATATTATATACATGAATGGGACTGATTGGATGAAACTTTCTCAATATTAAAACTAAGTCACATGATCCCTATCCCCAAATCTTGAACCCTGGGTTGCAGGGAGTCACATGGGTTTCTAAAGGTCAGACCCTCAAAAATTGATGTGACCCACAGGAAGTGGACAACATTGGTCATGGGTAATTACATCCTTTTAGTTTAACTAATGAAAAAGTTTGGGTCTTTTGCTTTTCAAATCTTAGCAAGTTGGAAGCTGGTTAGGTTCACAAGCACATGGCGGGAGCTGGGATGGCTCCCAGGTGTGTGTCTGGGGCTCTCCCTGTAGGGATTAAATAAATGTTTTCTCTGTGTACCTGAAGATGTCTCCGATCAATAAATTTGGGAAAGGGGTCTAGCACCAATCCCGCACATACATATGCATGTATGTAAACAAAAGTGTATATACACATATAGAGCAACAAATATAAAAGTTTTCAAATTTTGTCCTTAAAATATAATGAACAATATTCTTATTGCTAACAATAACAAAATAACAATATAGATTCATATCACTTATTTGATTCCCTTTCTTCCAAATATTTCTTAGTAATCTTATTTTTAAGAAAAAGAAAACTTGATATGTCCCATAAATTCATAAAGGCTGGTAGGATTAGGACTTTCAACTCAAGGACAGAGATGAATAGTCATTATAAACAATCTAAATAATAGGATAAGAGTATTGAAGTAACCAAAAGTGGTTTCAAACACATGCTCACACATACATACATGCATGCACACACACACACAAACACACAAACACAGCCTCATAACAACAAAAAAGACAGCTTGCTAACAGCAGCTACTGCTTAATTGAAACAGAAAAATATTATGTTATATATGTGTTTCCTGTTTTTGTATTTATTTTAATGATAAGTGATAAAAATAACCTGGACAAAGTACAAAAGCAACATGAAACAAAGGTTCATGACCATCTGCCATAATGACATCAAGAGCTGAACTCTTGCTTGAAAGCCAATCTTTCTTTAAAACTCTCCATGCCTTTCATCTGGAGCGGGTTTGATTTGCTTCTAGTTCTCAGTGAAATGTCAAGTTGAAGATAATCATGCTAAGGGGGCATTCTGGAAAGATGGAATAATAGGTCAGAAATTTCCAGGTTTTTCACAAACAGACAGAAGTCACCACAGAATGAATGTAGAGCTGCAAAAATAAAGAGATAAATAAAGTAGCTATCCTACTAAAATAACTTGAGAGGACTTTGGAAAAGACAGGATCTCCAGGGACTGAAGTTTGTCCTGAGTAAACTTTAGACTCTTCCAAACTAAATCAACAAAGAAAGACCTTCAGGGAAACTGATTAGGCGTCAAGCAATTTCACCTCAATTTTCAACTTATTCAAAACTTCAAGAAATTTCTCCTCAGAACTTTTGCATTACAAACTTTTATCTAAGAAACAACAAATAGCTGAGTGGGAAAAGATTGAACTCCCCACACACAGCTGTTTTCAGAAGACAGATCTAGTGGTGATGACTGGAAATAATCCCAGGTGAATTCAAAAGTAACTCAAATATAGTGCTGGACCTCTGTATAGTCATACAACTAAACAGGACTTGCATCTGAAGAGACATAAATTTTAGATGATAAGAATTACTGCCTGCCCTCATGAAGCAAATAGTTTAGTAGAAAAGAATATTGATGAATGGCATATAGTATTGTATGGTTTACAAAGACCTTAATCCAACAATCCAGTAAGATGAGATAAATGAATTCTGCCCATGTATAGTATATAGAATCTTCTAATAATTTGAACTAGTTTTATGATTTTCCAAATTTAGGCAAGAACCCAGCTAGAATTCAAATAAGTCATACAAGAGTTCAGAAATCTTTTCTCTATCATCTACCAATCAATCACATAATCTGTTATCTATCTAAAATGCTCTATCACCTAGGTACTTACTTATTATCTCATCTATCATCTATATTTCATCAATCATCAGTTTATATGTATATATCTATCATCATTCTACCTATATATATATATATATATAAAGTATTAAAAATCTTTATGAATAGCTATTATCTCTGTCTCTATCTCTGTCTCTCTCTATATATAATCTATCTTCTATTTACTTACTTATTTATCATCAAGTTGGGTCTATCTATCTATCTATCATTTATAATGCTGAAATAATCATTCCAAGCTCAAGATTTGATGTTTCATTTGAAAAGAAATATTAAAAACATGTTGTAGTTCGCCACTTGCTCTATTTTTCAACTTCAAATATACTTTATTTTACAAAGAGTTGAAAGGTTATTTTAATACAAAAGTCGAATTTTGGGGAAGAGAGGTAGGATGGAGATAAGTCAATGTTCATTCTACTGTTGAATCAATATATCACAAATATCCAACTTAACCAAACAGCCCATATTTTTTTCTTAATTCTTCCATTATTTTTGTTTTTTAAATGATGGTGAAAATTAAAACACTCTGCTTAAGTTAAACTGTATGTCAAATTATGGCACAAATTTTTTTTTAGAAAGTTAAGGAAATACTTTATGGAAAATTGGAAAATACCTAAAAAAATTACTTCCAAGCACAAAGCTGAAAATCTACCTCAAGTTTAATATTTCTATTCTATTTTTCCATTTCAAAGCTAGATTTAAGTTTATCCTTTGAACCAAGTATTAGAGTTCAATTTATGTCTAAACACACTCAGAAAACAAGGTTGCCTTCTGTTGTAATCATGGACCTGCCTTAAAAGTAGATGATTTTCAAAAAGTTAATTATCTTTTTTTTTTAATTTATTTATTTATTTATTTTATTTAATAGCCTTTTATTTACAGGATATATACATGGGTAACTTTACAGGATTAACAATTGCCAAACCTCTTGTTCCAATTTTTCACCTCTTACCCCCCCACCCCCTCCCCTAGATGGCAGGATGACCAGTAGATGTTAAATATATTAAAATATAAATTAGATACACAATAAGTATACCTGACCAAAACGTTATTTTGCTGTACAAAAAGAATCAGACTCTGAAATATTGTACAATTAGCTTGTGAAGGAAATCAAAAATGCAGGTGTGCATAAAAATAGGGATTGGGGAATTCAATGTAATGGTTTTTAGTCATCTCCCAGAGTTCTTTTTCTGGGCATAGCTAGTTCAGTTCATTACTGCTCCATTAGAAATGATTTCGTTGATCTCGTTGCTGAGGATGGCCTGATCCATCAGAACTGGTCATCATATAGTATTGTTGTTGAAGTATATAATGATCTCCTGGTCCTGCTCATTTCACTCAGCATCAGTTCATGTAAGTCTCTCCAGGCCTTTCTGAAATTATCCTGTTGGTCATTTCTTACAGAACAGTAATATTCCATAATTTTCATATACCACAATTTATTCAGCCATTCTCCAACTGATGGACATCCATTCAGTTTCCAGTTTCTAGCCACTACAAAAAGGGCTGCCACAAACATTCGTGCACATACAGGTCCCTTTCCCTTCTTTATAATCTCTTTGGGATATAATCCCAGTAGTAACACTGCTGGATCAAAGGGTATGCACAGTTTGATAACTTTTTGAGCATAGTTCCAAACTACTCTCCAAAATGGTTGGATTCGTTCACAACTCCACCAACAATGCATCAATGTCCCAGTTTTCCCGCATCCCTCCAACAATCATCATTATTTTTTCCTGTCATCATAGCCAATCTGACAGGTGTGTAGTGGTATCTTAGAGTTGTCTTAATTTGCATTTCTCTGATTAATAATGACTTGGAGCATCTTTTCATATGACTAGAAATAGTTTCAATTTCTTCATCTGAGAATTGTCTGTTCATATCCTTTGACCATTTTTCAATTGGAGAATGGCTTGATTTTTTATAAATTACAGTTAATTCTCTATATATTTTGGAAATGAGGCCTTTATCAGAACCTTTGACTGTAAAAATATTTTCCCAGTTTATTGCTTCCCTTCTAATCTTGTCTGCATTAGTTTTGTTTGTACAAAAACTTTTCAGTTTGGTATAATCGAAATTTTCTATTTTGTGATCAGTAATGATCTCTAGTTCTGCTTTGGTCATAAAGACCTTCCCCTTCCACAGGTCTGAGAGGTAAACTATCCTATGTTCCTCTAATTTATTAATAATTTCATTCTTTATGCCTAAAAAAGTTAATTATCAACAAAGAATATAAAGTATATTTAATATGATAAAAACTGCTTAATTGTATAGGCATTATTACTGTGTATCATTATATACAGAATCTCTATTTGGTCAGCTTATATCTTCTCTTTTGGGGGCCCAAGAGCCCATGTAGCTTTCTGACTAGCTCCCAGCTATTTTGTCTCCAGCTGATTATCACCTTCCTCTATCTCCACCAGCCTGTGTATCCCTCTCTGTGGTGTTCTCTTCTTTTCTAAAATGTGATCATTCTCTGGAAACAGGTTTCTTGGGGAGGTTTCTGGAGGCAGCCTTCGTTTCAGTTCCAAGTAATAATCACCTCAAATGCAGCCAGGGATTTAAGTACAGTCTTTTATTGTCTCTTCTAAAATAACCCGGTTAATTTTCTTAGAGGACTATCTCCTTCCTTGGTTCCAAGAGCTCTTTCAGCTTGTCTGCCAGCTTCAGCCTCCAGCTCTCTCTGAATCTTGGTTCTCCTCCTCATAATCCTTTGTTCTACCTGACTGCAGTCTCTAGCTTGTCAATATCCCGAACTGAACTCTCACTCTGTCAATCTTCTGAAGTGACTTCTGGCTCTAACTCAACTCTGACTCATGTCTTCTTCTGAACTGATGCTCCTCCACTCTGAATCTTTTCAACTGAACTCTGCTGACTGAGCTCAGCTGTTTTTATGCTCTCTAAAAGGTTGACTCCTCCTCTGAAAGTGGGATTATGCGAGGTGTGAACTCACAAATTTACAAAGTTAACTTTGTGAATCTCCCATACTTTTGAATTTCAATGTGTGAGCTCTAATATGTGGCCTCTAATGTGTAAACTCTTAAAGATGAAAACCCAAGCACACAAGAATTGCTTCCATTAATTCCACTTAGTACCTTGTTTCAAGTTCTGGCCCATACATCTCCTTGTAGGATCAGATCAATCATACTGAACCATGCCAAATTAGATAATTATTGTCTCTATCAATTCTAATGACTTAACACTTTGTAAGGATTCCAACACCTCTCCTCTAATAAGTCAGCTTTTGCCTTATCTTTTTTTGGAGCCCAAGCCCCCAAACCACTTCCAAGTTTATGGCATCTATAATCTTTTTTCCCCAACCCTGTCCAGCTCATTTTTAGGTGAGATTGTCTTGTTTTCTTCCATTTGTTTCCATAGGTTTTAGAACACAATGTATAGTAAATGCCTAATAAATGTTATATTAATTAATACATTTCCTTAACTCTATGTTCAATCTACAGCTCAATAATGTGAATGGCTATACTTTATACCAGGGATTCTCAAACTTTTTAAATAGGGGGTCAGTTCACCGTTCCTCAGACTGTTGGAGAGCCGGACTATAGTAAAAACAAAAACTTTGTTTTGTGGGCCTTTAAATAAATAAACTTCATAGCCCTGGATGAGAGTGATAATCATCCTCACCTGCCACATCTGGCCGGCAGGCCGTAGTTTGAGGACCCCTGCTTTTATACAATACCCCACCTGGAATTAAATCTTTCTTCAGTTTAAGAAGTTCCAGTTATGCTATGCCCAAAGGGCTATCAAACTATGCATATCCTTTGATCAAGCAAAGTTTCTCCTGGGCTTGTATCTCAAAGAGATCTTAAAGAAGGGAAAGGAACCTGTATGGGCAAAAATATTTGTGGCAGCCCTTTTTGTAGTGGCAAGAAACTGAAAACTAAGTGGATTCCCATCAATTGGAGAATGGCTGAATAAGTTAAGGTATATGAATGTTATGAAATATTATTATTCTATAAGAAACGATCAGCAGGATGATTTCAGAAAGGCCTGGAGAGACTTACATGAACTGAAGCTAAATGAAATGAGCAGAATTAAGAAATCATTATACACAGCAACAGCAAGATTATATATAATAATCAATTCTGATGACATGGCTCTCTTCAACAATGAATGGTTCAGGCCAGTTCCAATGGTCTTGTGATGAAGAGAGCCACCTGCACCAAGAGAGAGAACTGAGTGTGAATCACAGCATAGTATTTTCATTGCTTTTGTTGTTGTTTTCTTTCTCTTTTTTCCTTTTTGATCTCAATTTTCTTATGCAGCATGATATTTGTGAAAAAATATATAGAGAGGAATTCCACATGTTTAACATATATTGGATTACTTGCCATCTAGGGGAAGAGGTGGGGGAAAAGAGAGGGGAAAGTAAGACAAAATTTTTCAAGAGTGAATACTGAAAATTATCCACATATATATTTTGAAAATAAAAAGCTTTAATTAAAAGAAACAAAATGAAGTTACAGTTATGTCTCTGAATGGACTTAAAAAAACCATTTAAAAGGCTTATGCATATCATAGTTCCATAAGCTTATTTTTTCAGTCATATTTTTATTCATTATATCAAAAATACTAATCTATAGAGATTGCTATACAAAGTTTCTTAATCTCAATCTTTTGCTATATGTCTGGTACATTACGTGAGGTGATTTCTGAATCATAAAACATGTTATTTGTATGTTTCATAAAAACACATTTTTTCCTAAAAATTCCTTTCAACTTGACCCCAAATTTACAAAGTTATTGTAAATAGTTTCAAGAAATAAGAAGAATGAAAAAAGTAATCTAATATTCAAGAAAGAGAATTCTGGCTTAGGGCCATATGCTTTTTCAGAATCACTAATTAAATATATCTTCCTTAGCTTGTCAAAACTCAGAGGCAAAAATAAAACTGCCAGGTCAAATCCTGAATACTTTAAAATGAGCTTTTGTATATTTTCCCCATGATAACTAAGGGCCTAGCTGCCCAGGCAACAGCTTGCTTAGTCTCCAAGTTAGATACACCATGACTAGACATAGCAATATTTTTTAGTAATGTTTTCCAACCGAGAAGTCAAATGATTTGAGAAGACCTCATTGATATGCTGTGAATAGAAGAGCGATGACAAGAAGTTTTTCCTTATTCCCATAATTGCAAATATTGCTTCCCATCTTAAATTGTATTCATATAAGTGCATATGATGCCATATATATATATTCTTGTACATAACAGTTATATTACCTACCCATTTAAACAATGATATGTCTCCTCCCCCTCCTAAATAGAATACAAGTACTTTGAAGACTGGGATTATTTTCCATTTGTCTACATATGCCTTGCACATGTAGATTGTTTAATATATGCTCCATTGAATTAGTGAATCAATTAGACAAATACCTGATTGATAAGTCTTTTTCCAACATAAGTGCCTTACCATGGAGGCTAGAAAGCCAGTCTCAACGCAAGGAAGTCCTGATTTCAAGTCCCTCCTATAATGTACATTTCCAATGTTATCTTGAATAAGTCACATGATAATAAAATAACTAATAATAATAACAACAGCAACTATGCTTTAGATTGTGCTTAATATGTGCCAAGAACTGTTCAAAGAACTTTGTAATTATCAACTCATTTGGTCTTCATAACAATCTTGGGAGACAGGGGTTGCTTTTTTTCCTCATTTTACAAATAAGGGAACTGACCAATTGTTCAGTGATGAAGAGAGAGGACTGTGGGAACTGAGTGTGGACCACAACATAACATTTTCACTCTTTCTGTTGTTGTTTCCTTGCATTTTGTTTTCTTTCTCATGTTTTTTTTTTCTTTCTTGATCTGATTTTTCTTGTGCAGCAAAATAACTGTATAAATATGTTTACATATATTGGATTTAACATGTACTAGACTACTTGCCATTGGGGGACGGGGGGGGAGAAGGAGGGGATAATTTAGAACAGAAGGTTTTGGAAGGATCAGTGTTGAAAAATTACCCATGCATATGTTTTGTAAAAAAAATTTTTTTATTAATTTTTTAAAATTATGGAACTGAGGCAAATGCATTAAATAACTTGGTTCAGAATCACACAGTAAGTGGCTAAGACACAATTTCCATCTAGGTTTTTCTGACTCTATCCACTGTGCCAGTGCTTTTCTACTTCAACTGAAATCCTCCTCTACCCCCTCTTCCCTGAAGTTGTTTACAATATGCTATTATGATTTATTGACCTTGACTCAATGGCAACTATTGTCTGTGGCTTTGTCCAGCTGCTTTTGTACTGATTCCATACTTTTGTGAAAAGCAACATGACTTACCTAATAGGGAGCTGCCCTCAAAGTGAGAAAAACGTGAGTTCAATTCCTGCCTCTGATTTTAATGGTATAATTCTAGGCAAATTATTTAACCTTTGATGCCAATCAAAGGTTAATAAGGACTCTTAAATTTGACTGTGAAGTATATTTCAATATTATTTTTGTAAAATTAACTTATTTATTTTTAATACACACTGCTTTTTGAATCATATTGGGAAAGAAAAATCAGAACAAAAGGGAAAAACCACAAGAGAAAAAAAAAAAACAGAAAAGAGGAAGTGAACACAGCATGTACTGATTTACATTTAATTTCCACAGTTGTTTTTCTGGATGCAAATGGCATTTTTCGTCCACATTCTATTTGGTTTGCCTTGGATCACTGAAGTACTGAGAAGAACTAAGTTTCTGTTATTGTATACATTGTTCTCTTGTTTCTACTCACTTCACTTAGCATCAGTTCATATAAGTCTTTCCAAGCTTTCCTGATAAAGGCAGTTTTCTCAAATGAATATTCCTTGAATCAATAAAATCACAAAACCATTCTCTATCACTATCTCTATTGGTGAGGGCTGTGCTATTTTTATATGGATATAAGACCAGTATTAAACATAATCATAGTGAATCCTAATAACAATTCTACTTTACTGTCAAAACAAACTAAAATATTAATGTACTTCATGATTACCCTCACAAATAGCTTTCCTTTGTTGCTTAATAATAAATTTTCCAGTCCTTAGGTAATTTTTAAATCTATAATTTCTATTTTCATTCCCTTTGAAATGTTTCCAAACAATGAGAGTCAATGTGACATAAAGTGATCCTTAGAGTCAGGAAAATCCACATTCACAGACTACTTCTGACACTTGTCTGGGCAAGTCACTTACTCTTTAATACTCCCAAGAAACTCTCCAAGATTATAAATTATAGTGACAGCCTTCATTGAGGGATTAAACTCCTAAAACCATCTCCTCTATTTCCACCCCCTTAAAGAAAATAAGAAAAAAAAATTCCAAAAACATTGACAAATTCCTTTTATAGACAACAGAAGCTGAAAAAATTCAAAGTAGGCAAGAAATAAGTTTAATCAGAGGTATTGTGCAAAGACTTGACCACCATGTTGCAGGAAGGACGATATCTGACAGAATATTTATTTGCATTGATACACTAAATATTTGTATTCCTGAACCCAATGTTTTCATGTCATAGAATCATGCTTTTAGAGTTGTTAAGGAGCATAAAAGTAAAAAACCTGGTGAGAGTATTTGATTTGCCCAAAGTCCAAAGAGTGCCCAAGTCTTTTGTCTCCAAAGTTAGCAGCATTCTTCCTGGTTCTTTCTAATGTTCTTTATTCTGCATTATAGACAAGTACTATACCCATATCAAGTCTTAAATTTGCACCTCTACCCTTGTATTCATAAGCAACATTTTCAGGAAGAGTAGCATTCTTTTGTATGTAATAACAGAACTGCATCTCTATTCACCTGCAATTAATATCCTAATTAAACAGCATTAACATCAAAGATGTAACTGCCAGAGAGTGTTACTTTCTCTAAAATATGCTTACTTTAGAGGCAGAGGACCTATGTTCAAATTCCATCTGTATCTCCTTCAATTTTTTTTAACCATATCCAAATAATTGTGGTTCAATTTTCTCATCCATAAAATGAGAAGATCAGGTTGGATGGAATTCAAGGTACATTCCCATTTTAGTTTTGTGATTCCATTATTTTGTGACCCCAATTTTTAAATCTTTGCCATATTTAGTCTTTAAAGAAAAACTCTAAGAATGAGGAAAGAGATTTTTTGAAATTTTAATACAAATCTTTGCTTATACTATAAAAAGAAAAGCATCCTAAGGATACAAAAGCACAAGCATATTCATTTTTGTATCAAATATGTATGTTTTATACTGGATTACTTTCCATCAAGGAGAAGGAGTGGGGGAAGGTAGGAGAAATTGGAACACAGATTTTTGCAAGAATCAGTGTTAAAAATTATCCATAGATAAGTTTTGAAAGTAAAAAGCTTTAATTAAAAATTAAATAAAAACATATATGCTTATTGATATCAAAAATGCAAGGTTTTATTCTACTGATGCAGATGTATATCTGTGCTACAACTTAGAGAATCTATGACTGCTGGTGGCATCAAAGGTTAAATAATTTGCCTAGAATTATACCATTAAAATCAGAGGCAGGAATTGAACTCACGTTTTTCTCACTTTGAGGCCAGCTCCCTATTAGGTAAGTCATGTTGCCTTTCACAAAAGTATGGAATCAGTACAAAAGCAGCTGGACAAAGCCACAGACAATAGTTGCCATTAAGTCAAGGTCAATAAATCATAATAGCATATTGTAAACACCTTCAGGGAAGAGGGGATAGAGGAGGATTTCAGTTGAAATAGAAAAACTAAGAAATTATTGAAGATCCATTCATGAATACTTCACCTTTATTCCTCCCCATCCCTTACCAGCTTTCTAGATACTGATTGCTAAATTAAAACTCTTTCAATCTCTAGATGGGAAGCTTCTTCAGGACCTGTTCTCTAATAGTGTTGGAGAGTTTGTTCCTGTTTGGGTGAGGAAGGGACTAGCATGGCGCTTTTATTTAAAACAATTGCAAATACTACTGTTAATTATCAACAACATCCCTCTAAGTTAAGGATGAAAGGTTTTGTGAGACAAATGTTTTTGTATAATGGTGCTTTCCTGGCTTTGCTACAGAGACCTCATTTATCCCTAATTAGTTTTATACTTAATATAGTAATTTTTATGTATGATCTCTGTCTGGTTTCAAAGACAACTTAATTCTCTGAACTCTTTGTGATTCTCATCTCTACATAAAATTCATTTTTTCTCTTTCAGATAAAAGCACGGTCCCTCACAAGTTGTATTCTTTTGTTACCTATGTATCTATTATTTCATTTAACCATTGAGGTACTTCAGAATTCACTCATACATTCATTCATTTTTATTTACTTATTTGTATGTATATTTGTATGAACCAATGGGTCCATATACTTAAGAATATGTCTTTCTACAGACCCTCAATTGACTGACTCTTCTGTTTTGTTTTGGTTTTTCTTTTTTCTTTTTTTTTCTTAATGAACTGATAATTGCTCCTAATCATTCTTTGGCAGAAAGGAATCTGATATTAGCAAAAAGGTTCTATATTGTCTTTGTATTCCTAGAAGAAAGGGTATTCCCTGGTGAGAGGTGATGGTAGAACAGGATACTCTATTAATATGCATTTATAAGTGAAAAAATAGATTTGAATAACTTCTAATATCCCTTGCAAAGCTGACATTTCATGATTATAAGGGCAACTATTAAAAGAAGTTTAAAAAGAAATAGTACATTTCAGGAAGAAAAAAAAAAAAAACAATAGTAGGACATGTCTAGATTTACCTTTCAGTTTTTTTTTTCCCCAATTGCACTACTCTTTTCTTAAAGGTCATTCTGCTTCCTATATTAATAGATGTGTGTAGGTATAAGGGAAACACTGAACCTTTCTGAGGCTTGGGCCAATCTCTAGGACTATTGTACTAAATTATAGATAGGTTGTACCCAATTCAGTAGAGAACATAAAATGAAATTAAAAGATCATTTATTTACTGATGTACATATCAATCACTAAAGTCTATGTGTATATGTGTGTATTTGTATGTGTTTATTTATGTATGTTTGGTCTGGATCTGGGATTTCTTTTTTTTTTTTCTTTTTTTTATAATTTTATTTTATTTTTTTTTATTTAATAGCCTTTTATTTACAGGATATATGCATGGGTAACTTTACAATATTAACAATGGCAAAACCTCTTATTCCAATTTTTCACCTCTTACCCCCCACCCACTCCCCCAGATGGCAGGATGACCAGTAGATGTTAAGTACATTAAAATATAAAATAGAAACACAATAAGTATACATGACCAAAATGTTATTTTGCTGTACAAAAAGAATCAGACTGAAATATTGTACAATTAGCTTGTGAAGGAAATCAAAAATACAGGTGGGCATAAATATAGGGATTAGGAATTCAATGTAATGGTTTTTAGTCATCTCCCAGAGTTCTTTCTCTGGGCATAACTGGTTCAGTTCATTACTGCTCCATTGGAAATGATTTGGTTGATCTCGTTGCTGAGGATGGCCAGGTCCATCAGAACTGGTCATCATATAGTATTGTTGTTGAAGTTAATTGATCTCCTGGTCTGCCCATTTCACTCAGCATCAGTTCTGTAAGTCTCTCCAGGCCTTTCTGAAATCATCCTGTTGATCATTTCTTACAGAACAGTAATATTCCATAATATTCATATACCACAATTTATTCAGCCATTCTCAACTGATGGACATCCATTCAGTTTCAGTTTCTAGACACTACAAAGGGCTGCCACAAACATTCCTCACATGCAGGTCCCTTTCCTTCTTTATAATCTCTTCGGATATAATCCAGTACTAACACTGTTGGATCAAAGGGTATGCACAGTTTGATAACTTTTTGAGCATAGTTCAAACTTCTCAAAATGGTTGGATTCGTTCACAACTCCACCAAAAATGCATCAGTGTCCCAGTTTTCCCGCATCCCCTACAAAAATCATCATTATTTTTCCTGTAATTTTAGCCAATCTCACAGGTGTGTAGTGGTATCTTAGAGTTGTCTTAATTTGCATTTCTCTGATTAATAATGACTTGGAGCATCTTTTCATATGACTAGAAATAGTTTCAATTTCTTCATCTGAGAATTGTCTGTTTATATCCTTGACCATTTTTCAATTGGAGAATAAATTGATTTTTATAAATTAGAGTTAATTCTCTATACATTTTGGAAATGAGGCTTTATCAGAACCTTTGACTGTAAAAATGTTTTCCCAGTTTATTGCTTCCCTTCTAATCTTGTCTGCATTAGTTTTGTTTGTACAAAAACTTTTCAGTTTGGTATAATCGAAATTTTCTATTTTGTGATCGTAATGATCTCTGTTCTGCTTGTCATAAAGACCTTCCCTTCCACAGGTCTGAGGTAAACTATCCTGTGTTCCTCTAATTTATTAATAATTTCATTCTTTATGCCTAGGTCATGAACCCATTTTGACTTATCTTGGTGTACGGCGTTAAGTATGGATCAATGCCTAGTTTCTGCCATATTAGTTTCAATTTCCACAATTTTATCAAACAGTAGCTCTTATCCAAAGCTGGGTCTTTGGGTTTGTTCAACGACTAGGTTGCTATATTTGTTTGACTGTTTTTCCCTAACCTAACCTATTCCACTGATCAACTAATCTTTCTTAGCAATACCATAGTTTTGGTAACTGCTGCTCTATAATATAATTTTTAGATCCTGGTACAGTAATCACTTCATATGATTTTTTTTCATTAAATCCTTGGAATTCTTGACCTTTTTTTTTCCATATGAATTTTGTTGTTATTTTTTCTGAATCTTAAATAGTTTTTTAGTCTGATTGGTATAGCGCTAAATAGATTAGTTTAGGTAATTGTCATCTTTATTATATTGCTCGCCCTATCCAGAGCATTTAATATTTTCAATTTGTTAGATCACACTTAATTTGTGTGAAAAGTGGTCTGTAATTTTCTCATAAAGTTTCTGATTTTCCTTGGCAGATAAATTCTAAATATTTTATATTATCAGTAGTTACTTTAAATGGAATTTTCTTTGTAACTCTGACTGTTGGATTTTGTTAGTGATATATAAGAATGCTGATGACTTATGTGGGTTTATTTTATAACACACTTTATTTCTAAAACTTTTTAGTAGAATCTTGGGGTTCTCCAATTATACCATCATATGCAAAGAGTGATAATTTGGTTTCCTCATTGCCTATTCTTATTCCTTTAATCTCTTTATCAGCTCTTATTGCCAAAGCTAGTGTTTCTAATACAATATTAAATAGTAACGGTGATAGTGGGCAACCTTTTTCACTCAGATCTTATTGGGAATGTCAGTTTGTCTCCATTACATATGATGCTTACTGATGGTATTAAATAGATGCTTGATTATTTTTAAGGAAAAGTCCATTTATTTCTAGACTCTCAAGTGTTTTTAATAGGAATGGATGTTGGATTTTATCAAATGCTTTTTCTGCATCTATTGAGATGATCATATGGTTTTTGTTAATTTGGTTATTAACATGGCCTATTATATTGATAGTTTTCCTAATATTGAACCAGCCCTGCATTCCTGGTATAAATCCTACTTGATCGTAGTGTATTATCTTGGAGATGAATTTCTGTAGTCTTTTTGCTAATATCTTATTTAAGATTTTAGCATCAATATTCATTAGGGAGATTGGTCTATAATTTTCTTTCTCTGTTTTCAGCCTACCTGGTTTAGGTATCAGTACCATGTCTGTGTCATAGAAGGCATTTCGTAGGACTCCTTCATTCCCCATTTTATCAAATAATTTATATAACATTGGGGCCAATTGTTCTTTAAATGTTTGGTAGAATTCACATGTAAATCCATCTGGTCCTGGGGATTTTTCTTAGGAGTTGTTTAATTGCCTGTTCTATTTCTTTTTCTGAAATGGGGATATTCAAGCAATTTACTTCCTCCTCTGTTAGTCTGGGAAGTCTATATTTTTGGAGGTAGTGATCCATTTCACTTAGGTTATCAAATTTATTGGCATAAAGTTGAGCAAAATAACTCCTTATTTTTTCTCTAATTTCTTCTTCATTGGTGGAAAGTTCTCCTTTTCATTTTAAGACTACTAATTTCATTTTCCTCCTCCTTTTTCTAATCAGATCTACCAAAGTCTTATGTATTTTATTGGCTTTTTCATAGAACCAACTCTTAGTTTTATTAATTAGTTCAATAGTTTTTTACTTTCAATATTTTTAATTTCTCCTTTTAATTTTAGAATTTCAAATTAATATTTGATTGGGGGTTTTTAATTTGGTCTTTTTTTAGTTTTTTTTAATTGCAAGTCCAATTCATTAATCTTTTCTTTCTCTGTTTTATTCAAGTAAGCCTCTACGGATATAAAATTCCCTCTTATTACCTTTGGCTGCATCCCACAAATTTTGGTATGACGTCTCATCATTGTCATTATCTTGAGTGAAATTATTAATTGTATCTATAATTTGCTGCTTCCCAATCATTCTTTAAGATGAGATTGTTTTAATTTTCAATGACTTTTTTCTATTCCCCATAACGTTTTGTTGAATGTAGTTTTATTGCATCATGATCTGAAAAGACAGCATTTACTATTTCTGCTTTCTTATTTAATTTTTGAGTTCTTTATGTCCTATATATGGTCAATTTTGAATAGGTTCCATGAACTGCTGAGAAGAAAGTATATTCCTTTCTATCTCCATTCAATTTTCTCAAAGATCTAACATACTAATTTTTCTAATATTCTATTTACTTTTTAATTTCTTTCTTATTTGTTTTGTGGTTTGGATTTGTCTAATTCTGAGACTGCAAGGTTGAAAACTCACTATTACAGTTTTGTGGTCACTTCTTCTTGCAATCTCTTAACTTCTCCTTTAGGAAGTTGTATCCATAACTTGGTGCATATATGTTTAATATTGATATTGCTTCGTTTTTATACTGCCCTTTAGCAGGATGTAGTTTCCTTCCTTATTTCTTTTAATTAGATCAATTTTTGCTTTTCCTTGATCGAGATAAGGCTGGCTACCCTCTTTTTGACTTCACCTAGAAGCATAATAGATTTTGCTCCAGCCTTTTTACCTTTACTCTATATGTATCTCCCTGCTTTAAATGTTTTCTTGTAAACAACATATTGTAGGGTTCTGACTTTTGATCCAGTCTGCTATCTGCCTCCTCTTTATGGGGAGTTCATCCCATTCACATTTATGGTTAAATTACTAAATCTGTATTTCCTGCCATCCTAATAACCCAGATTATGCTTTTACTTATTCTTGCCTCCCCAAGCCTCTTTCCCTTTTAAACTTATGTACCCCTCTTGTATTTGATGCTTACCCTCTTTATAATCCTCCTCCCCCTTTGAGTCTTTTTCCTTTCCTTCCCTTATTACTCTTTTCTTTTCCCTTTTCCTCTCCCCTGTTTTTTAATGAGGCGAGAATTTTTCTAAAACAAATGTCAATTTTTTCTTTGAGCCAACTCTGAAGAGGTAAGATTCACACAATATTCCTCCCCTCTCTAAATTCCCTCAGATATGATAAGTTTCCTTTGCCTCTTCGGGGGATGTGGTTTCCCTCTTTTATCCCTCCTTCCCACCTTATTCTGCATCATCCCTTTTCCATATCTATTTCCTTTTTTATTTATATATACAATAAATTATACATGTATTGTTTTTGTATATCCACAAAGAAATACAATTCTCAAGGTTATTTTTACCTTTTCTGATCTCTTGAGTTCTATGTTAGAATCAAATTTTGTGTTTAGTTCTGGTTTTCCTTAGAAACAAATGGAATTCATTTGTTTCATTAAACGTCCATCTTCTTCCCTGGAAGAAAATGCTCAGCTTAACTGGGTAGTTTATTCTTGGCTGCATCAAGTTCTTTTGCCTTTCAGAATATCAGATTCCAGGCCCTTCGGTCCTTTAATGTGGAGGCAGCCAGATCTTGGGTAATCCTTATTGTGACACCTCGGTATTTAAATGTTTTTTTTGGCCTCTTGTAAAATTTTTTCCTTAATCTGATAGTTCTGAAATTTGGCCACAATATTCCTTGGGGTTTTTATTTTAGGATTTCTTTCAGAAGGTGTTCGATGAATTCTTTCAATGCCTATTTTACCTTCTGATTCTTACATCTGGGCAGTTCTCTTTGATGATTTCTTGTAAAATAGTATCCAGGCTCTTTTTTTCATCATGGTTTTCTGAAAGTCCAATAATCCTCAGATTTTCTCTCCTTGATCTATTTTCCAAGTCTGTTGTTTTTGCAAGTAGATAATTCATGGTTTTTTTCCAGTTTGTCATTTTTTTGTTTTTGCTTGAGTGATTCTTGCTGTCTCAATGAATCATTAGTTTCTATTTGTTCAGTTCTAATTTTTAAAATTATTTTTCTTCATTAGCTTTTTTTACTTCTTTCTGTATATGTCCAATTGGGTTTTAAATGTATTGTTTTGGTCTGTGGAATTTTTCCATTTCACTAATTTTTTTTAGTGAATTATTTTCTTTTTCAATTCACAGATCCTACTTTCTTGCAAGTTCTTTGTCTTTTCAATTCACAAATCCTACTTTCTAGTGAATTCTTTATTTTTCAATTCACAATTCTTACTTTCCTGAGATTTTTACTTTTTCAATTCATATTTCAGGAAGTTTTCCTCTTGTAAGGCTTCTCTTTTCTTTCCCCATTTATCTTCTAATCTCTTTTGAGACTTTTAATAGTCTCTTCTTGAGAGCATCATGTAAGGAG
Source organism: Sarcophilus harrisii (assembly GCF_902635505.1). Taxonomy (NCBI): domain Eukaryota; kingdom Metazoa; phylum Chordata; class Mammalia; order Dasyuromorphia; family Dasyuridae; genus Sarcophilus; species Sarcophilus harrisii. Next base: position 534,655,079 of record NC_045427.1, on the reverse strand, counting down.
GACAGTCTGATGCATTTTGCTGTTGCAGTCTCTTCAGGTTTGTTGACCTGCTCTTTTTCTGCATAGAGGCTGTCGATCGTTCTTTTCATCTTTTTATTCATGTTTTAAAGCCTTTAGGATATGTCTCCTAGGCAAGGGGGTTACCAGCTTCCTCTGCAGAGCAGGGAGAGATGTAAACCAATTTCCGGCTCTGAGGTATGGGTGTGCTCTGAGTGAGAGTTTTCCCTTCCCCCAACAGGAAGTGGATTCAGCACTGGCAGAGCTATCAAAGTGCCCAGTAGGGCTGTGTGGGTTAGCGATTGCCCTAGGCTAGAGACTAAGGGGTGAAAGTGTCACTGCCCTAGGCTGGAGCCTCTTGTGGGACTGTAAGTATTAGCAGCTGACAGCAGACCAACTATTCTACCGAACTCTGCCCCAGAGTCTCTGCCTGATGCAAATCTGCTCTGGGAAAGCTCTATGACCCCAAGCCGAGCCCCCCACTGGGCAGATTGGAGCCTAACCAGGGCTGTGTCCTCCTACTGTGCAGGATCACAACTGCCCCAAGGAAAAGCCCCGTACTGCGGGTTGGGGCTGCGCTTTTGCTGAGATCTGTGCTTTCACTTTAGCTTTGAGGCTCTCCTTGGAACCTAATTTCTCTCCCTGTCTGTGCTGATCTCCCCCCTGGCCCCGGAACCAACCTTTTTTGGCAAGACTGCAGATTTTCTTCAGCCGGTGAGTTGTTCTACTTCTTATCTTTACGAATTGTAGCAGTCAAGACTATTTTTGAGGCTCGATATAATATTGATAAAGAGGGTAAGAGAAGAGTTTAGAAAGTCGCCTGTGCCTTCTCCACCATCTTGGCTTCACCCCCTGGATCTGTGATTTCATAAGAGTAAAGAACTCCCAGTGAAATAATAAATTTGTCTACCCATGAAAATCGGCACCTATTAAACTACTTATATTGTCATTTCTCCTTTGTTTTCAAAGAGGACCAATGACATCATGGAATGATGAATTAAAGGTGAATTAGATTTAAATGAGACAGCACTGCAAAGTCATCAGTCTCATTTTCTCTTCCCAAGTCAATGAAATCCAATGGCAAAACAAAGTTCAATATGACTGGCAATGGTCTGGGATGTGCTGGCATCTTTGATGCTGAACTAAGTTTATGTATTCCACAGTGCCTGCTGCTGTTGCCTTCATGGACATTAGAACAAATAATATTCAAAAAGCTACCAAGTTGCTTAAAATAGTGAAATTAATTGAATTTTCCAGGGTCATATAGCCAGTATGTGTCAAAGACAGGACTGAACACATATTGTCCTTGTTTAAAAACCAGACTGCTACTTCTCATTGTATATTCATATGTAGAAAGTGATTTTTTGAGAGAGGAAGTGGGGGGGGGAAGGGAGAGAAAGAGATTACATATTCTTGGAAGATTATCATCAAAAGGGAAGTTTATGTAATGCCAAAATGAAAAAAAAAGCAAAAAAGAATCAGGTGATATTTTAAAAATTAAATACTTCAAATGAATTTATGGCCTCATCAACATGAATATTCCCACCAATATAGTTTTGATAATATGATAGTTTACTTAGAGAACCCTAGAGATTTTACTAAATAAAAAGCTATTATAAATAAGCCATACCTTTAGCAAAGTTGCAGGATACAAAATAAACCCACATAAGTCATCAGCATTTTTATATATCACTAACACAATCCAACAGTTAGAGTTAACAAGGAGAAATTCAATTTAAAGTTACTGCGGATAGTGTAAAACAATTGGGAATCTGTCTGCCAAGGGAAAGTCAGGAACTATATGAATAAAACTACAAAATACTTTCCACACAAATAAAGTCAGATCTAACCAACTGGAAAAATATTAAGTGTTCTTGGATAGGTCAAGGAAATATAATAAAGATGGCAATACTACCTAAATTAATCTATTTATTTAGTGTTGTGCCAATCAGGCTCCCAAAAAAAACTATTTTAATGACCTAGAAAAAATAACAACAAAATTTGAAGAACAAAAAGTCAAGACTTTCAAGGGAACTAATGAAAAAAAATCAAATGAAGGTAGCCTAGCTGTACCAAATCTAAAACTATATTATAAAACAGCAGTCACCAAAACCATTTGGTATTGGCTAAGAATCAGTAGAATGGATTAGGTTCACAGGACAAAATCGTCAATAACTTTAATAATCCCGTGTTTGACTAATCCAAAGACCCCAGCTTTTGGGATAAGAATTCACTGTTTGACAAAAACTGATGGGAAAATTGGAAATTATATGGCAGAAAGTAGGCATTGACCCACACTTAATACCATACATTAAGATAAGGTCAAAATGGGTTTGTGATCTAGGCATAAAGAATGACATTATAAATAAATTAGAAGGACATAGGATAGTTTACCTCTCAGACCTGTGGAGGAGGAAGGAATTTGTGACCAAAGAAGAACTAAAGATCATTATTGATCACTACATAGAAAATTTTGATTATATTAAATTGAAAGGCTTTTGTACAAACAAAACTAATGCAGACAAGATTAGAAGGGAAATAATAAACTGGGAAAACATTTTTACCATCAATAGTTTTGATAAAGGGCTCATTTACAAAATATATAGAGAACTGACTCTAATTTATAAAAAATCAAGCCATTCTCCAAGTGATATATGGTCAAAGGATATGAACAATTTTCAGATGAAAAAATTGAAACTATTTCTGGCCATATGAAAAGATGCTCCAAGTCATTATTAATCAGAGAAATGCAAATTAACACAACTCTGAGATACCACTACATACCTCTCAGATTGGCTAGGATGACAGAAAAAGATAATGCTGATGGTAGAGGGGATGTGGGAAAACAGAGACACTAATACATTGTTGGTAGAATTGTGAATACATCCAACCATTCTGGAGAGCAATTTGGAACTATGCTCAAAAAGTTCTCAAACTGTGCACACCCTTTGATCCAGCAGTGTTACTACTGGGCTTATATCCCAAATAGAACTTAAAGAAGGGAAAGTGTAATGGGCTGAGGTTTGAGTTGATGCACTGAGGTCCCAAGTACATGAGGCTTAATAGTAATTGGGCTATATTCTATTAATATACATGATTGGATAAAGAATGGTCCCTGCCCACTCTCCATGCAAGTCCCGATGTGTTGTATAGGAAATGACGATTTTGGTGGGTGGAGGCAGAGAGTGAGACAGGAAGAGAAGCTGGGAGAGATTGGGCCTGGGTTCGAGACTCCGAGCTGCTGGTTGTGTGGCTGCTGGTCGAGCTAGCTTCTTGACTCAGTTGCACACATTGCTATCGCCGATTCTCTTCCACCTCCGATCCTTCTTCACTGAGAATAAAGACTGACGCTTTTCCCCTAACCTGAACTCCTGACTCCTGCTGATTTAAAAATACACGATCTTCACATTTGGCGCCCAACGTGGGGTACCAAGGACTGAAGAAGTCTCCAGTGACCAGGTACTTGGGTGAGTATTGTTAATAGACAAATAAGGAACTTATTTTCTTAAAAACTAAACCAGTAATTTTTTTTTTGGCTAAAATGGGACAAATGCTAGCTAATGACTCTCCAACCCCGCCCCCAACCCCACCCAAGAGTGGTGCTATAGAAAGCATGCTTAAGCTGTTAGAAATACATGGGTTACTTATAACGGGAACAGATAGCGAGATTTGTGGGTATATTAAACTGCATCACCCCTTGGTTCGTAGAGGAGGAGCAGATCTCTCGAGATAACTGGTCCCTGGTTGGACAAGAGATGTCCATGCATTTCAGAGAATGTGATCCTCATTCAATTTCCATTGAGGCATTTTATTTATACAATATATTTCAGTTAGCACTAAGAAACCCTATCCATAGAAGAAAGAAAAAACCCTTGGCTCCTTCTACTCCTCAAATTAGCCATGATATTAAGGAGGAAGACAATGAAGAGATTAATGACCATATCCCCACAGGGCATGGAGACTTAAGTGAGTAAGGGTGTGGTGACCTTCCCCCTCAGGAGGCAGCTTCAGCCCCACCCCAGGAGCAAGTGATTGACTCTCCTCCACCAACTCCACCCTCCGGGATGGAGGGAGGAGGGGCAGTGACAGCACCAGCACCTCCCCCCAGCATCCCCAGTATCCAATTTTGAGTAGGCTGCAAGAGGGCTTAATGAAGGCCAAAGAAAAGGGCGTGGACATCCGGGAGCTTCAGCCACTTATCTGTCCTGTAATTTCCCAGTCTAATGCCTCAGATCAACAAAGTCGAAGACACGCCCCTTTTAACATAGAAATCATTAAAGATCTTAAAAGGTTGCACTCTTTATGGGGGCTACATCAGCTTATGTTAAGATGCTGTTACAGAATTTTTTTGAAATCTTGACTCCTGATGACTGGAAGTCTATAGCAAGGGTATGCCTAGAACCTGACAAAATTACATGTTTTTCTGAATATGGTGAGTACTGTAGGATACAAGCCCAACAAAATAGTCAAAATCTGTTCATGTGGATCACCTATGACCTACTAAAGGTATAGGTCCAATGCAGATGTCACAGACATATTATTATTCGGTAGCAGCATATGAGCAGATTGTTGCTAATGCTATCAAAGCGTGGCTTCGATTCACAATAAAAATGAAAAGGTGAGGCCTTCATTAAAATAATGCAAAGGCCAGATGAGCCCTTTGTTGACTTTGTGGGACGTTTTGCAGACTGCTATCACAAGAACTAATGGGGAAAATCCATCAACAGATGTCTTAATAAGGCAACTTGCTAAGGAAAATGCTAATAAGGTGTGCAGAAGGATTATACTAGGACTACACAAGGATGCTCCTTTACAGGAGTTCATAAGATGCTGTGCCACATTGGGTACAAATGCCTTTTATAGCCAGACTATGATGCAGACTTCCCAAGATCCCAACATGGGTTCACAGGGTCCCTTCCGGCAAGGGACTTTGAGAGATAAGTCAATGCTTTCAGTGTGGTAGAGGGCATCTGAAAGCTCAATGTTGGTGTAGAGGCAGAGGAGAAAACAGGTGGGGAGAACAAGACCCAGTATCCCATGTCCAAAATGCAACAGAGGCTTCCATTGGGCCCTCAGAATGGGACAGGTTCAGGAACGGGATAAGGGGCCCAGCCCCAGGGCCCCAGGCAAAACACTTGGGCATGATGGCAGCCAATGGTGCACCCAGAGAGTGCCTAGACGGCCAAATACCCAATATGACCAATCAGCCAGGAAGCCAAAGGATGGCAGAAAGGGATGACACAATCAATCAGCCAGGAAGCAACCTTGATGGAAGAAAGGGATTACAATTAGGGAGAGTTGATGCAGCTGAGACAACTGAGATACCCCCTGGAGAGGTAATCTGTTCCTCTCCAGCCTATGGATCCCCTTTGCCTCCAGGCACAAGTAAGCCTTGACCATTTTACCTCCTGAGAGTACGTTACAAAACAGTGTCCATCCACATACTGGACGTGGGAAACTGGGGAAGTGTAGATAATATCCCAGTCACCAATACAGGCAGACAATGTGTGACTTATCACCCAAGAGAAATAATAGATCAGGTTTACTCATACAGAATCCTAATAAGCAGCCTGGTGATAGTCACCCAGATTCATTCCAGATCACAAAATCCAGCAATTTACTGGACAGCAGTTGAACAACTGACCGACCTATGCTCAAAATCTATATAAATGGCCTTCCATTGGAAGGACTGGTAGACTACTGCAGATCGGACGGTCATTAGAGAGCCAGCTGGCCCAGTCACTGGCCAAAGATTAAAGCAGACACCTACATGTCTGGTGTAGGAGGATCAATAGAGCTGAAGATAGTTCCCCTATGAGATGGACTTTTGAAGGCAAACAGGAGTTTTTACTCCTTTTATAGTTGAAAAATCCCCATCAATCTGTGGGGAAGAGAGTTTTTAGCAATTAGGGTTAAAATAGTACTTCAGTTTTTTAAGCAGGCTGCTGTTGGAAGGCCTGCCAACACTTTCACCTGTTCCATCCAATGGAAAAGTGATACACAGTGTGATAGAGCAGTGGCCCTTAATAAAGATAAAATTCAGGCCTTATTAGATATAGTATAGGAGCAGCTTGACAAGGACACTTAAAACCTTCTTAAGTCCTTGGAATTCTATGTTTGTTGTGAAAAAGAAATCTGTAAAATGGAGGATGTTAACGGATTTAAGAAAAGTGAATGAACACATGGAAACTATGGGAACTCTTCAGCCGGAACTTGCATCTCCTACTCAGTTGCCTAGAGAATGGCCTATTTGGGTCATAGATATTAAGGGTTGTTTCTATTCTATCCCTCTGGATAAGAATGATATGAAAAGATTTGGCTTTTCAGTGCCCAGTATTAACTTAGCTGAGCCTTATAAAAGATATGAATGGACAGTTTGGCCACAGGGAATGAAAAACATCCCTACTATGTGTCAAATGTATGTTGTGCTGTTTGCTCCAGTAAGAAAAGCATTCCAAAGTTATGCTATTACATTACATGGATGACATTTTGGGATGTGCACCTGAGGAACAAATGTTAGAGGCATGTCTACAAAAAGACCATAGAAACACTTATGGAATTACAAATTATACATAAAGCACCAGAAAAAATTCAAAGACATGTCCTTTTCAATATTTAGGATATGAAGTATATCCTAATGTGCTTTAAATTCAAAAACTCTCCTTAAGAACAGAAAAGCTAAACACATTGAATGATTTTTCAGAAATTGATAGGAGATATCCAATGGATCGACCAGTGTTAGGGTTTGACTACCCATCAGTTACAACCGTTATATGACATTTTAAGGGAGACAGTGCTTTAAATTCACCACGCCAGCTTACAAAAGAAGCTCCAAGAGGCTTTGAGAGAAGTTGAACTGGCTTTATCCAATGTGGTTGAAAGAGTCACTCAAAACCATGGAGATAGAGTTTTGCCAACAAGAGGCACCACAGCAGTCCTTCATCAAGGACACAGGTGATAGAGTAGTGAACCTCCGGCACAACCAGAACAAAGCTCTTACACCCTACCAGTGCTTGTGTTAGAATTTTATTAAAGGCCACTAAGCGAGCAGTACAATTATCTGGGACAAGACCGACAAGATATACACCTTTTATACCAATACACAATTAATTGGGTTGGGAGACCATCCCAGAGTGGCAAATTTATAGCCATGGCTCCAAATTTTTACATGGGTCTCCATTAAAGATAACTAGACTATTACATAATTGGCGATGGACTCTTTGAAGAAAAAGTTTCTAAAGTTCCTCTTAAAGGACCAACTATCTTCACGGATGCATCCAAACATAATTTGTGCTGTGTATTTCCTCTGATCTAACTATAAAGAGAGTAGTCAGAACTCCTTTTCAGTCCACCAGCAGAATGAATTGTAACGATCATTCTAGCCCTTATTTATTATCCAGGAGACATAAATATAATATTCTGATTCGGCCTATTCAGTAGGTGTGGTACAAAGAATTGCCACAGCACAAATAAATTTGCAGCTCTATTATATATCAGCTCTTTAAGAAACTTCCAAGAGCAAGTGAGAAAGCATCCAGGTAAGATCTATATATTACATGTCCATTCCTCATAGTGGACTTCCAGGTCCCATATTTGATGGCAACAAAGGCAGATAGCCTTCTAACATGTTGGTCAATACCCCCTTTGTTCCAAGAAGCCGGCATCTCATTCTAAATAGCATCACGCTGCTCGCTTTACGTTTAAATTTGAATAACAAGAGGGAAGCTGAGTAGAAAAGCCTGTAGGCTTGCCTTCCTTTCCATGCTCTACACTGCCTCCAGGGAAGAACCCTCGTGGTTTGAGACCCAATGAAATCTGGCAAATGGATGTGACCCATTAAAATCTTTGATCGTCTGTCTTTCATCCATGTTGGTAGAACCTTTTCGGATTCATCTTTTGCAGTGCCAGCAGCAAAAGGGCAGCCTGAGTGGTGACTATTCCCTTCATACAAGCATTTGCCATTATGGTGTGCCACAAGCAATAAAAAACAGACAATGGTCCTGCTTATACTTCAAAACATTTTGCACACTTTGTGCACAGTATAAGTTTTACACAACACGGGCATACCTTTTAATCCTCGGACAGGCAATAGTGGGAGGAGAAAAGATATTAAGACGCCCTCCAAAACAAAAGAAAGGGGGAGCCACAGGTAACCCTAGAGAACTTCTAAATCTAGCTCTTTATACTATTAACTTTTGATTTTTGACAAAGATCACTGGCTCCGGCAGACAGGTTTTATAACCCACCGGAGGTCAGTGTCCAGGTGTGAGCAGCTCCACTATCTTTAGATAATGCCAGGTGATGTGGGAGACCCAGAAAGTGGTGAATGGAAAGGACCAGATAGGCTAACTGCTTTAGGGAGAGGGTTTGCTTGTATCTCTACAGGTGGAGAAGGAATCAGATGGGTGCCAACGAGCCATATTTGCTTTGTCCATCACAGAGAGACGGAGCAGAACCTTGAAACAAAGGAGAAGACCCAAGAAATATCGGGTGGTTCTGTTGCTGATTGTGCTCACCATTGAAAGAGCGTGGCAGTTATGGTGTTTGACTCATGGACATCAAAGATTGTTGGACTTCAAAACCCTCAGGAATCATTGGATTCTCTGAGTCATAGGACTCGAACACCCTCAGGAATCATTGGATTCTCTGAGCCATAGGACTTGAAAATCCTCAGGAATCATTGGATTCTCTGAGACATAGGACTTGAAAACTCTCAGGAATCATTGGATTCTCTGAGAAATGATAAGACTGTTACAGGACTTCAAAAATCTGCTGGAATCATGATTCCCCAACACATAAAAAGACTTTGCAGGACTTCAAAACTCAAGGGGATCATTGATTCCCTGACATGTGAAAACAATGGACAATAGATTGGTTTTGGACTATCTCTTGCTGCTGAAGAAGGTGTATGTGTGACTGTTGTTTAATACCCACCTTCTAGGACTTCTGGTGATCTTTTCCAACACCATGTTGATTTATATTGTTTGCTATTCTGCTACTTGTGTGTACAATTCATGTTTGTTACACCACATCGAGCCTGTACTGACTGAGGGGAGGGTCATCCCTAATAGCCTCTGTGTTATTGCTATGTGCTTGTGTAATACCTCCCATGCTGATGGGTTTTGATAATAAGACCTTCAGCCCAGAAACCCTGCAGACACCCCCATTTCCCTTTGGTGCTTTTCATCTCCCTTCCTGAGATGTCAGGTAGGGCGTGATAATCTCCTTTTTAGTGCTTTCACTGCCTTTTCTGAGAAGTCAGGGAGGCTGTGATCACCTCCTTTTCGATGCTTTCACCTCCTTCTCTGAGAAGTTAGGTAGGCTGTGATCACCTCCCCTTGGGGCTCTGACCCTGAGGAGTCAGGGATGGCATGACCACCTGTGTTCTAAAATAAAGAAAGGAGATGTAATGGGCTGGAGGTTTGAGTTGATGCACTGAGGTCCCAAGTACATGAGGCTAAATAGTAATTGGGCTATACTCTATTAATATACATGATTGGATAAAGAATGGTCCCTGCCCACTCTCCGTGCAAGTCCTGATGTATTGTATAGGAAATGATGATTTTGGTGGGTGGAGGCAGAGAGTGAGACAGGAAGAGAAGCTGGGAGAGATTGGGCCTGGGTTCGAGACTCCGAGCTGCTGGTTGTGTGGCTGCTGGTCGAGCTAGCTTCTTGACTCAGTTGCACACATTGGGTATCGCCGATTCTCTTCCACCTCCGATCCTTCTTCACTGAGAATAAAGACTGACGCTTTTCCCCTAACCTGAACTCCTGACTCCTGCTGATTTAAAAATATACGATCTGCACAGGAAAGGAACCTGTATGGGTAAAAATGTTTGTGGCAACCCTCTTTGTAGTGGCCAGAAACTGGAAACTGAGTGGATGTCCATCAACTGGAGAATGGCTGAATAAATTGTGGTATATGAATGTTATGGAATATTATTGTTCTGTAAGAAATGACCAGCAGGATGATTTCGGAAAGGCCTGAAGAGACTTACATGAACTGATGCTGAGTGAAATGCGCAGGATCAGGAGATCATTATATACTTCAACAAGAACACTACATGATGATGAATTCTGATGGACATGGATCTCTTCAACAATGAGATGAACCAAATCAGTTTCATTTGTTCAATAGTGAATAGAAACAGCTACATCCATCGAAAGAGCTCTGGGAAATGAATGTGAACCACTACATAGCATTTCCAATCCCTCTGTTTGTGTCCACTGGCATTTTTTATTTCCTTCACAGGCTAATTGTACGTTATTTCAAAGTCCATTTCTTCTTGTGCAGCAAAATAACTGTATGAACATATATACATATATTGTATTTAACATATACTTGAACATATTTAACATGTATTGGCCTACCTGCCATCTGGGGAAGGGGGAAGGAGGGAAAAAGTTGGAACAGAAGGTTTTGCAAGGGTCAATGCTGAAAAATTACCCATGCATATACCTTGTAAATAAAAAGCTATTAAAAAAAAGAAAAAAAAACAGAATTGGGGAAATGGAAATAAATCCCATAGAGCAAAACAATTCATTTAAAAATCCAATTAGAAAATATAAAAAGGAAGTAAAAAAAGGTAAATGAAGAAAATAAAATTCAGAATTGAACAAATGGAAATGAATGACTCCATGAAACATCAAGAATTATTCAAGCAACCGCCCCCCAAAAAAATAGAGAAACAACGTAAAATACCTACTTGGGAAAACAACTGACATGGAAAATAGATCTAGGAGAGACAAACTAAGGATTCTTGGACTTCCTTAAAACCATAAAAAAAGCCAAGACACTATTTTTCAGGAAATCATCAAAGAGAACTGCTTTTATGTCTTAGAATCAGAAGGTAAAATAGACATTGAAAGAATTTTAAAAATCACCTCCTGAAAGGACTATCGTGGCTAAATTTCAGAACTTTCAGACCAAGGAAAAAATATTACAAGTAGCCAGAAAGAAACAATTGCAATACCAAAGAGCCACAATAAGAATTACTTGAGTACTAGCAGCTTCCACTTTAAAGGATCAACAGGCCTAAAATCTGATATCCCAAAAGGCTTGGAATGCAGCCAAGAATAAATTACCCCACTAAACTAAGCATTTTTTTTTTCAGACAAGAAAATGAAACAGGTGAATTCCATTTATTTCTGATGAAAACACTAGAGCTATACAAAAAATATGATCTACAAAAATAGAACTCAAGAGGAGAATAAAAAGGTAAAAAGAAAAGAATTCTTGAGAACTGTATTTCTGTTACAGGTATACATAGAGAGTACATGTATAATCTGATTTTGATGAAATAATATGAAAAAGAAAGTATAAGTGGAAAAGGGATTGTACCAGAAAAAGGGGAAAGTGGAGGTAAAATGAAGGAAATTACATCTCAGAAAGAGGTAAAGAAAAACAATTATAATTGAGGGAAAGAAGGAAGGGTGATGAACATTGTGTGAATCTTATTCTCATCAGATTTGGTTCAAATAAACAATATTAGACATATTTGCTTTCACCAAGAAACTGATTTCATATCATAGAAAAGTGGGAGAGGACAAAGGAAAATGGAAGGGATAGGCTAAATAGAAGGTAAAACAGAAATGGTAGGGGAAAGGTATAAGAAAGAGAAAGGACCTCTAAAGGAAGAGACTGCCTGAGGCAAATAGTGCTCATAAATAAAATACTGGGCAGGAGGGAATGGGGAAAAGGAAAGAGAAAAGTATAATTTGGTGTTAATAAGATAGCAGTAAATACAGAATTAGTAGTTTTATTGTAAAGCAAATTGGGTGTACTCTCCCATAAAGCATAAGTGGATAGCAGACTGGATTAAAAGCTAGAAACCTACAATATGTTGTTTACAAGAAACCAATTTAAAACAGAGTAATAAATACAGAATAAAAATAAAAGGATGGAGCAGAATCTATTATGCTTCAGGTAAAATACAAAAAGAAGGAGCAGACATCCTGATCTCAGATCAAGCAAAAGCAAAAATTGATCTAATTAAAAGAGATAAGGAAAGAAAATATATCTTACTAAAGGGTACCAAAGATAATGAATCAATATCAACATATATGCACCAAGTGGTACAGCATCTAAATTCCTAAAGTAGAAGTTAAGAGAGTTACAAGAAGAAATAGGCAGCAAAACTATAATAGTGAGAGATCTCAAACTTGTTCTCTCAGAATCAGATAAATCAAACCACATAATAAATGAGAAAGAAGTTAACGAGATAAATAGAATACTAGAAAAACTAGATATGATAAATCTCTGGAGAAAATTGAATGAATACAGAAAGGTGTACACTTTCTCCTTGGCAGTTCATAAAACCTATACAAAAATTGACCATATATTAGGACATAAAGACCTCAAAATCAAATGCAGAAAGGCAGAAACAGTAAATGCATTTTTTCAGATCAAAATGCAATAAAAATTATATTTCCAGGGGAAAATAGACCAAAAGTAAATGAAAATTAAATAATCTCATCCTAAAGAATGAATGGGTAAAATAGCAAATCATAGACACAATCAACTATTTCATCTAAGAGAATGACAATAATGAAACAACATATCAAAAAGTGTGGGATGGAACCAAAGTGGTAATAAAGGGAAATTCTATATCTCTAGATGTTTTCTTACTTAAAATAGAGAAAGAGAAGATCAATGTATTAGGCTTGCAACTAAAAAAGCTAGCAAAAGAACAAATTTAAAATCTCCAGTCAAATACCAAACTTGAAATTCTAAAAAATAAAAGGAGAGATTAATAAAATTGGAAATAAATAAAACTATTGAATAAATAATTAAAACTAAGAGTTGGTTTTATGACAAAACAACAAAATAGATAAAAAAGAAAGAAGAAAATCAAACTGTTATTCTAGAAAATGAAAAAGGGAGAACTTTCCACCAATGAAAAGGAAATGAGAGCAATAATTAGGAGTTACTTTGCTCAACTTTCTGCCAATAAATTTGATCACCCACACAAAATGGACCAATACATACAAAAATAAAGATTGTCCACATTAATAGAAGAAGAAATAAATTACCTGAATACTCCCATTTTAGAAAAAGAAATAGAACAAGCTATTAATCAACTCCCTAAGAAATAATCTCCAGGACCAGATGGATTTACATGTGAATTCTACCAAACATTTAAACAACAATTAACTCCAATACTATATAAACTATTTTAAAATAGACAATGAAGGACTCCTACCAAATTCCTTTTATGACATAGACATGGTATTGATACCTAAACCAGGTAGGATGAAAACAGAGAAAGAAAATTATAGACCAATCTCCCTAATGAATATTGATGAAAAATATTAAATAAAATATTAGCAAAGCAATTACAGAAAATCACCACTAGGATAAAACACCATAACCAAGTAGGATTTACACAGGAATACAGGGCTGATTCAATATTAGTAAAACTGTTAGCATAATTGACTTTATCAGTATACAAAGTAACAAAAATATATGATTATCTCAATAGATTTGATAAAATCCAACACCCATTCCTATTCAAAACAGTACAGAATATATGAATAAATGGACTTTTCCTTAAAATAGTCAGAGGCATCTATTTGAAACCATCAGCAAGCATAATTTCTAATGGGGATAAACTGGCACCATTCCCAGTAAGATCAGGAGTGAAACAAGGTTCCCACTTTCACCATTACTATTCAATATTGTATTAGAAATGCTAGCTTTGGTAATAAGAGAAGAAAAAGAGATTAAAGGAATCATAGTTGGTCATGAGGAAACCAAATTATCACTCTTTGCAGATGATGTGATGGTATACTTAGAGAACCCCAGAAAATCAACTAAAAAAAACTATTAGAAATAATCCACAACTTATCAAAGTTTCAGGATGCAAAATAAATCTACATAAATCATCAGCATTTTTATACATTATTAACAAAACCCAAGAACAAGAGATACAAAGAGAAATTCCATTTAAAATAACTGTCGATAGTATAAAATATTTGGGAATCTATCTGCCTAGGGAAAGTCAGGAAATATATAAGCAAAATTACATAACACTTTCTCCACAAATAAAGTCAGATCTAAAGAATTGGAAAAAATGTAAAGTATTCTTGGATAAGTTGAATAAATATAATAAAGATGACAATATTACCTAAATTAATCTACTTATTTAGTACTATACCAAGCTAGTAATAATAACAATAAAAGTCATCTAGAAGAAGAAAAGTTCAAGAATTTCAACTGAATTTATGAAAACAAAAAGGAAATGAAGGTACCCTAGCTGTACCAGATTAAAAAGTATGTTATAAAGCAGTGGTCATCAAAACCATTTGGTACCAGCTAAGAAATAGAGCAGTTGTTCAGTGGAATAGATTAGGTTTACAGAACAAAATAGTCAATGACTATATCAATCTAGTGTTTGACCTAAGACTTTGGGATAAGAATTTACTATTTGACAAAATCTGCTGGGAAAATTGGAAACTAGTATGGCAGAAACTAGGCATTGATCCACACCTGCAAAATCTTTGTTCCAAGTATAGAGTTATAGCAATTAACAGTTATGGTATATTAATGTTATGGAATATTATTATTCTGTAAAAAAAAACAGCAGGATGATTCCAGAGAGATCTGGAGAGACTTACATGAACTGATGCTAAGTCAAATGAGCAGAACTAGGAGATCATTATATCCTGCAACCACAAGACTATATGATGATCAATTCTGATGGACGTGGCTCTCTTCAAAAATAAAACCTTTCACACCAGTTCTAATTGTTCAGTGACAAAGAGAGTCATCTACACCCAGAAAGCTCCATGGGAGCTGACTGTGGACAACAGCATAGCATTCTCACTCTTTCTGTTGTTGTTTGCTTGCATTTTGTTTTCTCTCCCAGTTTTTTTTCCTTGATCCAATTTTTCTTGTGCAGCAAGATAACTGTATATATGTGTATGTATATTAGATTTAACATATATATTAACATATTTAACATGTATTGGACTACCTGCCATCAAGGGGTGGGGGTAGAGGGAAAGAGGGGATAATTTGGAACAGAAGGTTTTGCAAGCGTCAATGTTGAAAAATTACCCATGCCTATGTTTTGTAAATAAAAACCTTTAATAAAAATTTTAAAAAAAGGAAATTTGATTTCAAAATATAGAATTTTGAAAGATAAGGAGGCAGTTAGGAAAGTGATATCATAAATGATCTAATGAGACTTATTTGTTTACATTCCTACATAGGAGAATGATACTTGTAATTTATTAGAACTTTCTTCTTATTATGACAGTGAGGAGTACATATAGAAAGGGGGCACAGATATAAGTTGATTATGAAGGGATAATTTTTTTAATGATGGAATTAAGTGGTGAGAGAAAAATGTACTGGTAGAAAGGGAAATGGAGAAGTGGAATGGTACAAATTATGGGCCATAAAAAGAAGCAAGAAAAATCTTTTACAATGGAGTGGAAGGGGAGGAAGAGGGAATGAGAGAGTAAGTCTTACACTATCAGAATTGGCTCAGAGGTAATTGTAAATGGATATAGAAATCCTTCTTACCCTGCAGAAAAGTTGGAGAAGAATAGGATATGGGATGGGGGGTAAAAAAGAGGGGGCATTTTGGGGAGAGGTAGTGATCAGTACCAAAACACTTTTAAGGAAAGACATGTTAAATGAGAGAGGGAATAAATGGGGGGGGGGGGGAAATGCAGCTATCAATACTAATCTTAAAAGAATTTCAAAGCAAGTTTCTCTGATAAGACTTAATTTTTCAAACATGGAGAAAACTGAATCAAATTCATAAAATAAAAAAGCCATGCTCCAATTGATAAATGATCAAAAGATATGATTTGTGCCCAGAGGAATATAAATTCATGCATATTCTTGGATCTAAGAACACCAGTAGTTGGTACCAAAAAAAAACAAAAAAAATTGGGGGGAGGGGAAATGACCTATATGTGCAAAAGATATTCACAACAACTCTCTTCTTGGGGCAACAAAATTAAAAATCAAGGCAATGACCATCAATTGGGGAATGACTCAATAAATTGTAGTGTATATTAATGATGGAATATTATTGTTCTATGGAAAATGATGAGCCTAAAAAAACCAAATCAAAACAAAACAAAACAAAAAAACTTGGGAAGTCCTCCCTGAACTCAACCAAAGTGAAATGTACTGTGTAAAAAGTAATAGCAATATTCTGGGATAACTAGCTGTTAATGATTTTACTAGTCTCACTAGTACAATCATCTACAAGTACTTTAAAGGGTTTATGTTGAAAAATACTATCCAAATATCCTATTCATATCCAGAGAAGGAATTAATTGTGTCTGAATACAGATTGAAGCATTCTCTCTCTATCTCTCTCTTCTTTTTTAACCTAATTTTTCTTGAGGGTTTTTATTTTCATTTGAGTGGGAGATGTATGTTTTTTTTTCACAACTTTGGTTTTATGGAAATGTTTTGCATAACTTTACAAGCAGTTAATTAATAATGGGTAGGGATAAGGGAGAGAACTTAGAACTCAAAAATTTTAAAACAAAGGTAGAAGTATTTTGTTTTGAATGTAATTGGGGAAAATATTAAATAAATAAAATAAAACCAAAATACTATGCTAGTCTATGCTAATAATATTTATATTTAAAATGATCTTTTAGAGAGAATTTGGAAATTATTAATATAGTAAGCAATAGTAATTGTAAAAAAGAATTTCAAAGCAAGTTTCTCTGACAAGACTTCATTTTTTAAACATAGAGGGAATTGAGTCAAATTTACAGTAAATAAGAGCCATGCCCCAATTGTTAAATGATCAAAATATATGATCTGTGCCAAAAAAGACTTTAAATTCATGCATATCATTGCAACTAATAACACCACTACTTGACATGGATACTGTAATTTCTGGACTAGCCCTCTGGAGGATCTCGGGACCAGCCTTGATCTTAGTGGAGGAGTAAAAGAGGCAGAAGAGCCACCATGATGGATGGTCAAGGATGGATGGGATCTCTCATTTTCAATCTTCCCAGCCCTTAAATACCTCAGTATGATTATATCATTACAGGACATTAAATATGTATGAACTAGAGAACCATTATCTCATCAATCACACTGAGTAAGTGCTAACTATAAGCATCCTGCTATAAATATCCCTTGCTTTAAGTAAAACACAGATGGTCCCACCCTCCTTGATTTCTTCAGGAAGGGAGGTGGGCACCAAAAGGAAATGGAGAGCCAAACCAGATATTGTCAGCAGGTTTTCTCTGGGCTAAAGGGTCTTATACCTTACCCAGAGTTTTCCCACTATCTGTGGCCCTCTATATCTCCTGCTTTCTTTTGTTTTAATTGAAACAGATATACATAAATCCATCATCATAGGAGGTATTACATAAGCAAATAGTAATATAACACAGGCTAGAAGTGTTGTTATAAACAACATGAATCAGCATGAGATTTTAAAAGATTTCCATAAGTCCTAAAAGGAGGGTATATAAATAACAAATAATTATATATATATATATATATATATATATATATATATATATATGTATGTATGTATATATCGTATATATCTCCTTAAGCAGCCAAGAGGTAGTCCAAAACCAATCTATTGTCTATCACTTCATATATCAGGGAATCCTTTTTGAATTCCTACATCAGTCTCATCATGTCTCAGAGAATCCAATGATTCCTGCAGGTATTGAAGTCCTTCAACAATCACATCAACATTTTTTGATGTTCATGATTCAGTTGCCATACACATTGAATTAACAGCCATGCTCTTTCAGTGGCACATGTAGACAGAGATGGAACTATCTGATGTTTCTTGGTCTGCTCTTTTGTTTCAAGGGTCTTCTCTTTTTCTGTCTTTCTTCAATGAACAAGGCAGATACAACTCATTGGCACCCATCTGATTCCTTCTCTGTCTGTAGAGATACAAGCAAACCTTTTCCCCCAAGCAGTTAATCTATATGGTCCATTCCATTCACCATTTTCTAGATCTCTCCACATCTCCTTGGGATTATCTAAAGATAGTGGAGCTGTTCACACTAGATACTACCCTTCCAGCAGGTTATAAAATCTGTCTGCCAGATTCAGTGCATCTTTACCAAAAGTCAAAAAAATTAATAGTATAAAGGGCTAAATTTAAAAGTTCCCTAGGTTTACCTATGGCTCCCCCTTTCTTTTGTTTGGGAGGAGTGTCTTGATGTCTCTGTTTCTCCTCTCTACTATTACTGGTCCTTGAGAATGAAAAGGTATGCCAGTGGTGTATAAAATCTGATACCGTGTACAAAAGTGTATAAAATGTTTGGAAGTATATACAGGTCCATTATCTGTTTTTATTCCTTGTAGCATACTCATAATTGCAAATGCTGGTATAAGGAATTCAGTGACCACTCAGACTGTCTCTTTTTCTGCTGGTATTGCAAAAGTAAATCCTAAAAAGATGTCTACTACAACATGGATAAAAGACAGATGATTAAAAAATTTATAATGGGTCACATCCATTTTCCAGATTTCATTGGGTCTCAAACCACAAGGGTTCTGCCCTGGAGGTAACATAGGAATGTGGAAAGGAAGACAACTTGTACAGGCTTTTACTATGCTCCTAGCTTCCTCTTTTGTTATCCCACATTGCAAACATAAAGCTGGAACAGCCTGATGATATTTAGAATGAGATTCTTGGGCTGCCTGAAATAAAGGAGTATTGGCTAACATGGTTAGAAGGCTATCTGCTTTTGAATTTAAAAAAAAATAGGATCTGGAAGTCCACTATGAGAGTGGACATGCAAGATATAAATCTCAAGCAGAATCAGATATTGTCAGCAGGTTTCTTCTGGGCTAAATGGTCTTATATCTTACTTTGAGTTCCCCCACTATCAATAACCCTATACAGAATACCAATATATCCTTTCCTATTCAAATGCTGTGTTGGTTTGATTTATTAATTATATTGGATGTATTTTCTTTGATTTTGCTTTTTTATTCCTTTTAAAATCTTCACTTAAAGGAAGAATCTTTGAATAGTGAAGGAAGGGTATAGCTTCAGAAATGAATGTGGCAAAAAAGAAGAAAGAAAAAAAGAAAGGAAAAATAAAAGACATCATTAAAAAAGTACTGCACATTTTTCTAAATACAATCCATCCTCTAATCTTCTTATTCAATTGTGGACCCAGTTTAATATCCATATTCAGAGCCTATCCAAAATAAATGTTCCATAGAAAAGCCCAATGAATTGTCTGCCCAACTGTGTGCCATTATCAGAATAGACACCATACATCTACTTTCTTTTTCTGTGCAAATAATTGGGCAAAAGTCTCTTGAATGATTACTTCAAAACTTGCATGAATCAATGGTGTCTTTAACATGGCTAGTTCTTACAAATAAATAGATTAAAACTTACCTGTGCCTTATTATCCTCTATGACTTTTGTATATCCCCCTATAAATTCTTCAAAGAAATTATAATTAATGTCCAGAAGCTTGTGCTTAGATTTCTTGACATTGCACTGATAGTAGTTAAAATAGACTGCCCATCAAAAGTTAACAGTTCTTGCTATATAAAAAGTCTGCCTCTTTCTCTGTTACTCCATTTCATTGATACAATTTCTACTCCCTCATCCTTTTGTAATTTGTGCATAAAGCCCATAAGGTGTAATTTTTTCTGTGGTGTTTAGTTTTTATTGGGGGGGATTCTTTTGTTAACAAATCGTAACAAAGATTACTTTGGTACAATTTGTTCAGTGTTCACATGATCATTATGGATGATCAAACAAACTCTAAGCATCCTTCCAAACAATAAGAACTAACATTTACAAAAATAATTTAAGGTTTCATTGTGTTCTAATAATAAGCCTGGAAGGTAGATTCTATTATTATTCCCATTTTATCATTGAGGAAAATGAATCAGATTACATGACTTGCCCAGATTCATATAGTTATTATCTGAGTCTAAGACTTTCTAATTCCAGGTACTACACTCTATCTACTGTGCCACCTAACTCTCTCATTAAGACTAATAATGTAAATACAATTGTGGGCAATAAATAGAGAGCATATATACCTGATTAATAAAGTAAGACTTTTTCTATTTCCTGTTTTTAAAAATACTAGATATAAACCATCAACTAAACTCTAAGTGAACATTTTCCCCCCACAAGATACTAGAGAAGTGATTCAGGGAATTACAGTGTGAGAATAAGGAGCCCATACTCCTTTCTCAAAGGCCAGACTCTGCCAGATCTAAAATCTACTTGGGTATATGCCTCATTCCAGAGGAGAGGGCCATTTGCAAAGGGAGATCAGGAACAGTGTCAGAATTTTTGTGGGTATGGTTTTTCCATGTTAAACAACATCCTCAGTATTCATATTATTACCCTTGTCACACTCTTATGTTCCAACTAACTTAATTGTTCTACAATCTGTTCCCTTGACATCTGAATTATACTTTGAACTCTTTTCTTTTGGTAACACTGTTCTCTACACCTAGCACATTATTCCCTCCTCCCTCCACCTACTGAATTTCTAGAAAATCTTTAGATTCCAATCCAAATATTAGTTGTTGTTTTTTTCCCCAACAAACTGTCAGATTACTCTAGACAGCAATGACTTTGCTCCTTGAACCCTCTCTTAATTACTTGTAGTTACTTGAGTTCTGGCATAGAACTCATAGGCATTATGTAAACAAAAGGTGCTTAGTCAAAATTCCTTAAATAAATGGATGAATGAATGTGAACACCTCGATAAAATACATGTGATCCTGTGTGAAACATAGCAAGTAAAAACAGAACTAAAGATGGAAAATTAACCTGTTATATAAAAGTTTTGATTCTGTAGAAAAAGCATTGCTTAGTAGTGGGTAAATCAAGTGCACCCAGAGAAAGTAAGAATTTTCAAGTAGGTATGAACTAGAAGACTCCTTGTTATTTTTTTTTCATTTCTAGTCTTCTTTCATTCTTCTATATGTTTGACCAGAAAAGTTACAATTTCATTTTAATATTTCTATAATTTAAAATTGATAATTTTTGTATTAAATGAGAATTTATGTTAAATATATACTTTTCATGAGATTATTCAGGGAACATATGCTAACTGCAAAGAAATATACAAATAACCATAATATAACCTGTGGGGGAATGGCTGAAATGATATGTAAAGATATTTTAATCATTCAGCATAAAGAAACTATATAAACAAAAGAATAACACAGAGATGTTTGAGTGTGTTTGAGACACTTAAATATATTACACATATGATTCATTTAGTCATGCATTTAAAATATCTTCACTGAAATTATCAGATTATTTGGAAAGTTAAAAAGTGTTCAAAAAGTAAGCTTACAGAAAATAATGGATATTAAAGAAGCACTGATATTTATCCAAAAAAAAAAACTAAATTTCTTTTTTTTTAAACAAAAAAGTACTTCTAGATAGAGTTACATATCAGTACCATAGCAAAAATGGTGAACTGTTGGGGTTTGGCAGTTGAAGAGAGAATAACCAGAATAAGATGGTACCTAATAAGGGGAGTTTCCTTTTGGAAACAGGAAAAACAAAATTGAATACCAATTGATTACATGGGCATTTCTGTCAGAATTCAATAAAATCTTATCCTGATGTCTAATTGTTATGGAAGTGACAGTTAGGGCCCCGTAATACTAGCCCTAGCAAATTCTCTCATGTTGGACTCACAGATCTGAAGTTAGGCAATGCAATTGTGAAATAACAAGGTAGCAAGGGATTTAAGAGTAAAAAATAGTGTAGAGTAGAAGTGAGTTAAGTAAATGACTGAGAGATGAAAGATGGAGGAAAAAAAAGATTTGATAGACTTATAAAAGAATGAGGGATAAAGAAATTAGAGGTCATAATGAAGATTATATTTAAGAGGAATAAAGAGAAATAAAATAATAGTTTATAATTAGGTAAAATAAATTAGGAGACCTTGACCAAAGAAGTAGAATATTTATGGGTGATGACAAGATCAATAGTATTACCATCCTTTTATATAGCTCAGGTGATATGAAAGATTTGGTTATTAGAGTTAAGACTCTGGAACTAGAATGTCAGAATATTGAGGAAATATAAATGTTTGCTAAAGGCCCTTAATATAATGACAGGAATTGAGGGGAGAACAAAACTATATGCCAGGAACTGAACTCATTGCAAAGAAGGGAACACTTTCTGGGAGGATAGTTGATGAGTTACCAGCATCAGATTGTAAAATAATTGTATATCTGAAACAGGAAGACAATGTAATTTGTGTTCCAATCTTTTTTTGAAAAAGATATAAGAAATTATATGAAGAATTTGATGAAACCAACAATGTTTAGTCTATATAATATATGTATATATATATATATATATATATATATATATCATTGATATCAATATTATCATAAATACAAAACAGTGAAGATTATTTTAAAAAAACATAATTTGAGTAGAAATAAGTGAACTTTTATAGGTTATAGATTCTATGGAGTTTTACATTTGCATTTCATAAATATGATTTTTAAAGAAGAGAGCAAGATGATCTTAATATGATAAGAACTAAATCACATTATCCACCCCCCCATAAGGGAAAATGAAATTGTCTACACATTTGAACAGACAGAAAATAAATGGTTACCACTGTGGGAATATTTTGTCCAAATTACTTGTCAATTTAGACAGACCAAAGACTTAATAGAGTGAAATTCAAATTTCAATACCAAAGCAGAACATAGTTAAATAATAAATTTGTTCCATTGGTATCCATAGAATGTTAAGCATTATTGAAGAAGGTCCCCACTACACAAATTGTCAGGGCACACAGCTTGAGAGATTTAATGGAGGACATTAACCTTTTACTTTAATAAGGCTCTTTATAAAACAGGGGGGGTGAATATTTGCAATATATACCTCCAATCCTTTATGGTATAGTAGATAGAGTATTAGGCCTGGATTCAGGAGGACATCTTTCTGAGTTCAAATTCACTTCAGATATTGGATTTAGGACACTATGGAAATTTTACTTCAATTTCCTCTCTTATAAAATGAGCTGGAAAAGAAACTTTGCCAAGGGAATTCCCTATGGGGTCATGAAGAGTCACAACTGAAAACATGACTAAACAATCTATATCACAGCTCTACCAAATACTAAGGTAATTATATAAATTATTCTGAAAACACAAACAGCCTTGGCACTGATAATTTGAATTGTATGATTTAAGAAATCTATCCATGGCAGACATCAGAAATAATCTCAGATGAAGTATACAAGGAAACTTAATTACATCCCAATGTTTTTCATCATTATCTGCTAATTCTTATATATTCTTCTTTGATAAGATCATTTTTTCATAAAATTATATTTCAGGGAAGGAATTAAGTTTAATTTTTCTTCAGTATTCCTGAAGTATCAATACTTATACTAATCCCAATATCTGCTTATATGCAAAATCCTGACGTGTACATTTTCATGCTATGAAATTTGGCTGAAATTCAGTGAATCTCACATTCATCCCAAGATTGCTAGGAGCAGATAATGGCATCACTAATTATGCATTGTAGCTAACTTTGCTGGTAAAACTGCTGCTTGGCTTTGTTGCTTTAGAACAAGAACACTTCAACATATAGCATGAATTCCTCTAAGCATGTTCTCTGCTATGAGACTCCTTCTGCAATACTTTCCTTTTTGTTCCAAGAAGATACAAAGTAAATAAGGAAAAAAGACTTTTCTTTTTTCCTACCAGTTCCTAAACCAATGTATAATTTGGCAAGATGAATGAAATAGTTTTAGAGTGTTATCACTTACAACTCTCTCAGATTTGCTTCTCTGATCTGCCTTTTGCCTTTTGGACCTGTCACTCAGGCCTTTCAGAAGATGGGGAGGGAAGAGCAGTGTAGGGAAGGGACTTCAAGGAAGGTGTGAAAAAAGGAAAAAATTAGAGGGGAAGAATATCAAAAAGAACAGAAAATCATCTTTCTGCTAATCACCTCTCACAAGCAATGAATTTCTATAAATTCAGAGCCAACTAGGTACATTTCAGAGGGAAGTGTTGGGGGCAGGGAGAGCACATGTCACTCAAGGCAGTTATTTATGAAAGATGACAGTTTGCAAATATCTCAATCTCGGACAAGGCTGCTCCAGTGACACAGAGGAGTGTTGCAAAATTGGAAGAGTCAGCAGCCAACATTTATTTCATCAGAACCTGTCCAATCTTCACTGATCGCTTGACAGTCTGGGAATTGCTGGCACAAGTGGGGGCCCTTTCTATTGGTTATTTTCATTTAGTTTGCATGGATCAGTCTAAAGAATTGTATTAAATATGTAAAGAAGGATAAAAGGACTAGTTTAGAAATGTTCTGTTCTCTGAAGAAGAAGAGCACAGGGCTGCAGCAGCTTTTTTAACTATGTCAAATAGGAGTGGTAGTAATTACCTGTCTATTGATTGTTACTCTTAGCTGACAATGAAGTAAAGGTTTTGTCTAACTACCATGAAAGACTTTTTTTTTAGCACAACATCCTGTAGGACCAATGATGGCAAGAAACCTGCCTTTCTGCTAGGCTCCTCCTCATCCATAACAATCACCCCATTTTCCTTGATGTTTTGTATACCTCATAGTGAGCCTTTTCAGAAAAAGAAGGCTGCATTTCTGCCCACTGAAGGGTAAAAGGTCAAGTCACTGTCTGAAAAAATGATAAAATAAAGGCAGGGGAAAACATTTACAACATCTCTTCTGAAGTCCTCAGAGGGAGGTGGGTACATTTTTTCTCTTCAGAAGTAAGTGTGAATTCACTTTCCTGTACACAAGCGTAACATAAGGAAAGCTTCCAGGCCAATGAGAATTTGGGCCAGTCTCTTTCCCAGACATTACAATGTTTCCTCAGAGAAGAAAATGCCATTTGAGTATTCTTAGGATTTCACCTTTCCTTTTTCTAATCTTCCTCAGAATAATAAAGTCAAGCTGTGCCTTTTCTGAAGAGCAGCTGAACTGGGTGAATTGAAATTTCTAGGAATTAAACTCTCTCCATCAAACATCACAGCCAGAGTTTTCAGATTCTGCATTGAAAGGCAAAGGAAAGTAGAATTAGTGAAAGCAATAGTCAAGAAGTATGTAGTATAGACAGGGCAATCAGAAATGCCAGGTCAAGGTCCTTTAAGAACATATTAGTCACTCAATTTGTGATAATTATGCTATTTTAATACCTCAGTATTCACTGCTTCTCTTGCTATATGCTATATTCAGGAGAGGTTACTGATTCATATAGCCATCACTGAAGATTATTTCTTTCCCTCTGACAGGCTAAAGATGCCAGCGCTCAGTGGATATCATTCACTGAAAAGTCTAATGTAAATGGAGGTGGGTTATGCCAGCAGAATGCAAAAATACACTATTCTGTATTGGGCTGCTTATTTTTTTGTGTGTGTGTGTGTGTGTGTGTGTGTGTGTGTGTGTTTTAATTCTATTGAAATAGATGTTGAATTCAATTAAAGGCCTTATTCTTCCCTCATTTATACTTTGCATTTCTCAGAATCTTGAATAATTAAAAATAAATGTGGTGTAATGCAGTTCTCATTTCCATTATGCAAAGCTAGTCTTTTTGTTTTTTGAAAGAAAAAAAAAATCTAGATACATCTCTGTATGCATGCCAATTAAAGGAGGAGTGGGTTGTGGGTGTTCTCACCATAGGAGCAAGAACAAGAACATATAGCTCTGTTTCTAGAAAGGTACACAAGACTAGATTCATCCTCTTCTCCTCAGAGACCCTGGAAGTAGGGGCAAAAAAAGATAAAAAGGTATGTATCACTAACCTTTCTGATAGAATTATAAAAATCATTCCAACAAGCATTTATTAAATGCTTACTACTCTATGAGCAAAGCATTCTATGACTCATGGTACAAAAACAATATTAGAGCTTTGAGAACTGAAAATTCACCCAGTTCAATTCTTAAATTTTGCTGATGCCAAGTTAAATGACTTGTCCAACATGAACCGGTCACTCACTGACATAGTTAGGAATATAACCAAAGGCTCCTATCTTCAGGATTCTTTTGATGACTTTAGGCTTTGTTCCCCTCTTACAGAAGAGATTGAATTTTAATTTAATTGCATGCATTCAAATGTAGAAAACTTCTATTTTTCCTTTTTTGTCTAAATATCTATTGTGTGTGTGTGTGTGTGTGTGTGTGTGTGTGTGTGTGTGTGTGTTGCTTAATAGTTTTGACTTCATGGTGTCCAAATATCCAGTGAATTAAATATTTTGTCATGAGGGACATTAGAAGCATTGTGGCAATGTAAAGACATTCAAGGCTTGAATACAAGTTGAGGATGACCTAGACTTGAATGCCAAATTTGACACTTGGTTGCTGTGGCATCTTGATAATTCAATTAACCTCTAAGTACTTCAGGCAGCTCCTTGGGGCTTTTTGGTTGATGGGCCATGATAGATCTTTATTCTAAAGAAAGCAAATATCCTAATTTAGTTATAAAGAAGATTATAAATGAAAAATGAAAGATTCTTTGGGCCTCTTAAGAATAATATAAAATATTTTAATTTAGTGTGGTTGAATTCCACAGAAGTGAAATGTTTCCAAAAAAGGTATCTTTTCCCACTATAAACCTGAATTCAACCATACTTGTTTTTCCTTATTTACACAATTGGCATTTATTGTCTCTAGACTTAGGATAGAAACATATATAGGGATGAGTTTAAATAAAAGATTTAATCTACTCCTTGCATCAAAAGAAAAACAAATCTTTGGTTTTACTTCTCATAAAAATCTTTAGCAAAGTAGTATACTAGCATACATATTTATGGCAACTTCTTTTTCACTCAGTATGATTTGGGGCAAATCCCATAACCTCTTTGAGCCTGTTTCCTTAAATATAAAATGGAGACTTTAGATTAGATCATGTTGATTGTCTATTTCTAAATCGAATAATCTGATGATGCGGTGAGCAAGAGAATCACAGCAAATCTTTCTTGGCCATCAGTCAGTTGTATGAATACCTAACAGGCAGTTTTTCCAGACTTAGGAACTTCCACTCATTGAAGGGGAAAGAAATAAATATTTTATTATTAACAACTTATTTGAACAGACCAAAAATATGTTATTTTAATCATAACCTATATGCAGATTTTTGTATTTTTATTCTTCTGGTTTTAAAATAAAATTCTGTTAAAAATATCATAGGTTCATAGATCTAGCACTAGAAGAGTCCATCTCTTCATCTAACAAATATATCACTGGTGGAGGGAGGACGAATAAATGTATTAGGGAGTACCTTCATGCCTTACCAAGTCCAGAAATGCATCAGCATTCTCAGATTGACATTTTTTATTCACTATTCTTAGTAGAAACACCACATAAATGTTTTATCTTCTCATATATCTTGGATTGTATGAAACATGTTCAGTTGATACAAGGAAGTATCCTTCATAAAAGGCAAAGAAAAGAACCAGGTATTAAGAAAATATCTAGTTCAACATAAAGAGATTGTTTTAAATATAGAAAATTAAATAGCTTTTCAAGGTTCTGTTTTTAAAATAAGTAGTATTTTTAAAATATGTCTCTTGTTCTCTCTTACCACCAATTCCTAGCTTCCTGTTCTAACTGAAATGCAATTACTTCTCCCCTCCAAAAAAAAAAAAAAAAAAAAACCTCCACCATAAATAAGTATTGTGACTAACAAATATGTAAAACATTGCCCTCGACTCTATTTCTGCATCTCTGTTTATATCCTATAGTGAAAAAAATGCTTAGATGCACATTGATAGGATGTTGGCTGCACTCCATATCAGAGATGCTCCTCACTGCACTTTGCCTTGCTTCTTCTCTCATCCACATTCTTTTCTCTTCCCCCCACCCCCTTAATCTCTCCCTGAATTTTGTTCTTTATGCCTCAGATATCCTATGCTAATTAGTACAAGGCCAGACCTAGCCATCCTCCAGCACTCAGCAATTCCACAAAGCTTCTGGATTCAGTGCTGTTAGCTTTGTGCCTCTTTTTAATTGTATCCCTCATGCCTCAGGACTGGAATTTCCCAGCACACAAAAATTGGTGCTTTGCTTCACGCCACTTACCTCTCATCCTGCACTTGTGTACACTTAATAAATATATAATCATCCTACTATGCTAATAGAGATGCTCCTTAAGTAGGCATGCAGTAAGGTCCTGTGCTTTTGGAGCAGAAAGATTGAAGCTCTCTTTCTGCATCTCAGCTATGAAGGCTCCATAGATGATTACCAGGGAGTCCTCTGTGACCATAACTCCTTTTAGTATAGTATAGAAAGCTTTGTCTATCTGTCTCCCTGTGCCCATCTGTGTAAAAACCCACCTGGTATAACTCACCCTTGTTCTGTCAATCTCTGTTCATCTCTATCTACCTCTTCTTTTCAATGAGCCCTTTTTAGAATATCTCCTTTGTATTTGGAAATCCCTCCGAGCAGAAGAAAAAGTACGTGTCTTTATGTTGAATGAATAATAGATTAATCATTCCTATGTGTGCAATGCAGTAGCACGCTAATGTCACTGATTATTCTGTATTGCATAAATAGTGTTACCAGGTTGATATGTCTAAAGCAAATGAGATGCTGATTGGTATCCATGAAGTCAGTTAACAAGGTCCATTTCCTCTATTGACTTTTACTCATGTGTTAATGAAGTTTTAAAAAAATCTTTTTGTGTACATCAGATTAAGTATGCCTATGTTATACCTGGGAAGCATGCAAATATTTATTGCATGTGTGTTTATATTAATGTGCAACAAAGCTAAATCTTCAAAAAGCAATGAATATCATATTCATTAATTCATTTAAAGTAGAAATCTTTTAACAACCAGTTGCAACTGTTACCATGGCAAATATCCATAGGTACTGAATCATGCAGAGTTGAGCCACAAATTTCTGTACTCAGAATTTCAGAAGTAGAGAGCCTTAAAATCTATATCAATTTCCTTAGTTTCTGTATGGAAAACCCAAGGCCCAAAGAAGTCAAAAGTTTAAATGAGATTAGTCTTAATGTATTAAGACCTTGAATCAGTATAATCTATATCCCACTAAAATACATCTATGCATACATTTTTTATATTTTCATGAATATGATCCATTTCTGTTTTTCAACAAATATCAGTATGTTTTGACTTACATAAGCTAAGGACTTATGAAGAATAAGTGACACACTTCCCTATTGTATGTATAAAGGAAGAAAACTGCAAGTTTAGAATATTGCATCTCATATCACCAGTGACTATATAGGTTGTTATAATTTCATGGTTTTCTTTGAAAAAAAAGAAGTTAGGGATGAGGGAGTAATATATCAGAACATCACTAGGTGTAAAGAACAAATTGAAGACATTGAGACTTAGTTGATCTAAGACCTAGAAAGATCTGAGTAATCTCTCATTATTCTGAGCTAATCTCTAAAACTATATGTTGTAGATTCATTTTCAATCTGTATTGGTAGAGGAAATCCCTGCAGTGGAATTTTCCTAGATCACTAAATTTCTGTTTGGAAGGTTTGGAAGAAGAAGAAGAAAGAAGAGAGGAAGGGATCTTTAAGGAAAAAAGGATAGGGAGAAAGGGAAAGAAAGGGGAAGGGAAAATGACTAAAGAAGAAGAGAAAAAAGGAAAGATCACTAAAACTATTTGAAATTAGATATTAATATCCTTTGCAAATTAATTCCCTAAGGCCAAGTAGGGAACATACTTCATCCAGAGGCAGAGCAAGATGGTAGAGCAAAGGCAGGAACTTGCCCAAGCTCTTCCCCAATATGCTCCAAATTTCTTTAATAATGACTCTAAACAAACACCAGAACACCCAAAAAGTCAACCTAGAAGCTCAGCAGAAAAGGTGGAAGTCCAGCTTCAGCCCATCACAGGCCTAATCTCTGAAGCAGTGACAGTACTGGTGGCTTCCAGACACCTCAGGTCACAGACACCAGACAGAAGCTAGAATCAGCAGAAAAGGTCTGTGCAACCAGAGCATGAATCCAGAGCAACACTGGTCCTAGACCCCAGCTCCTGCCTGAGCCCAGCATCAGTGAAGTGGGACCTCTAAATCAGCAGCAATACTGGAGGCTTCTGGACTCCTCATCACAGAGATACCAGGGAAGACTTGGATGATCGATGGAAAGGTCTGTGACAATGGGATGGGAGTCTGCTGGTTAGTCCCAGAGGAACCCCTTCAGCAGAGCCCCAGCCACAGTCAGGACACTAAATCTTACACCTACTATGGGGCATAGACAAACCCAACAGCTCTGGGGAAGAAAAGAGGTCTTGTGGTTGGATCCCTAGAAGGATTTCTGAAAACAGCAACACAAAACACCTGAAGTTTGGGATAATGCACCCTCCACCCTGGAAACAGAGCCCTACTTTAACAAAAAGTTAAAAGCAGAGTAATAGGCTAGGAAAATGAGCAGAAAACAGAAAATGTTTCTGATCACTGAAAGTTACTAGGGCAACGAAGTGGATCAAAACATATATTCAGAAGATGATAACAAAGTCAAAACTCCTACATTCAAAGCCTGCGAAGGGGAGGGAGAGAGAATTGGGCTCTGGACATAGGAGAGCTCAAAAGGGACTTTGAAAAACAAATTCCTTAAAAAATAGAATTGAGTAAGTACACACTAATGACTTTATGAGAAATCAAGATACAAAAAGCAAAACCAAAAAAGCAAAAAAATAGAAAAATGTGAAATATTTCATTGGAAAAACAATTGACCTGGAAAAGAGATACAGGAGAGATAATTTTAAAATTATTTGTCTATCTGAACATTATGCTCAAAAAAAGATCCTACATATCATCTTTCACGAAATTATCAAGGAAAACTGTCCTGATATTCTAGAACCCCGGGGTAAAATAGAAAATGAAAGAATCCACTGATCACCACTTGAAAGAGATCCCAAAATAAAAACTCCCAGGAATATGATGGCCAAATTCCATAACTCCCTGGGTTAAGGAGAAAAGATTGCATTCTATCCAGAAAGAAATAATTCAAGTATGGTGGACCAGGATCAGGATAACATAAGATCTAGTAGTTTCTACATTAAAGGACTGAAAAATTTCATCCAAATTTCCAAGGACAAAAGTAAACTCTCTAAAGTCTTCAAACCATGGAAATTTCTACTAGCCATGAAAAAAAACCAACTACAATATCTCTGTAGGGTGGCTTAAAAGCAAAAGTAATATTATTAGTGGATCATAGACAAAAATGACATCTTTAACCAACTGCCTTTCCCCATAGATAGCAGATTAAAAATAAGATTCCAGAAAGAAAGGAGAGTTCTAAAATCTTTAGCATCTGCTTAGGAAAGAGTAAACAATTTCATTGAAGGATAGCATGTAAGAAGCATCATACATAATTCTTTTTTCATCTCATCAAGAAGTTAAATTAGCATTCGAGATTATGACTTTTCTCCTTTTGTTTCTCTGAACCCCTATTTAATTCCTCATAATGTTGAGCAGTATAAGTCTTAAAGTATGTAAAAGGTACCTGAGTTTACATTTCAGACCAGAAAATGAAAATCACCAATAGTAGTCAGAATCAAGTTGGTAAAGTAGTTGGAAGTAGAGTAGTGAATTCCCCTACACAAATTCCTCCAGCAGATCTATAAAATTCTCCAAAATGAATCCTCTTCATAAAATCACAAAAATGGTATAATCTCTCTAGAGGGCAATGTAGAAAGGAAGAAAAACTTTAAAGAACCTACCAGTTACTTCCTAAAAGAAATCTCATGAAAACACCAGGAATATCATAACCAAACCACCATCTCTAGTCAAATAAAAGTTCCTATTAACAGTCAGAAAGAAATAATCTGAATATCAGGGAGTCACAGAAGGGATAACATTTAATTTAGTACCCACCACTCTAAAAAAGCAGAGAATATGGAATATGATATTATAGAAAGCAAAGAAAATGGTTTATAGATGACAATAAGTTACCCAATAAAGTTGAAGATATACTACAGGAGGAAAACCATTATTTTTGCTGAGACATAACATATGACTTTAGAATATGATTTGTTAATATCCTCCTTAAAACTTATTGAAAATAATTTCCACAGGATATGACCTAGCTACATTCCTATTTGTAATGGGATAGATTTAAACACAAGTGGCTCTTTTTGTGTGCCGCTTGCTCAAAGGAGGGGCTATGCTAAAATTATATTGATTATCTCTAGACATAGTGGCCATATGGTATCGCAAAAGATATAAACAGTCCCGTTTGAAAAAAGAAAAAAAAAGTTTAAATAGCAGAAATTAAAATATAAAGTCAAAGTTGCCCAATAAAGAGATAAAATTACAACCTTTGGAGTAGAAGAACAGTCCCTATAAATGTAAAGAGAAACAAGAAAATTGCTAGAAAAATAAATAAATAAATATGTGAATACATATATGTGAATATACATAAATATGCCCACATGGATGGATAAGTATGTTTGTGTGTATGTGTGTTTGTGTGTGTAGCTTATGTATGTGTGTGTTTATGTATAGCAAGTATTCTAGCCATGGAGCAAACTTAGGAGCATGAGTTTTGCAGAAAGTATTTCTTCTTCCATTATTAGTCATAATCTATGAGATATTGTATATGGGAATATTTACCATTGCTATTTTGCTATTTCTTCTATCTTAAAAAGAATTTATAGTTTCTGGCCTTTTGAGATGGTTGAAAACTTGACTTATTTGCATAATTTTGATTGATTACACAACTCATCACACTTGTAGTATCAAAGAGCTCCAGAACTGTGTAAAACCTATGACACAACCAAAAACTTCAAGGTCTGTATACATATTCCACAAGTATTAGTTACAAAAGAAATTAGAATATTGCACTGATTTCCTTATGGTATTTGAGAGAGAGAAATCCAGTAGGAAGGAAGTATAACAAAGATGTAGTTAGTCAAAAACTAGGACTTGAAGACAGAAAACTAATAGGGTGGGACTTTGGTGAGCAGTTAGTCTAATTCATACACTAAAGGAGGGCATTTTCAGTAAAGAATTGCAATCTCTCTGTGGTACCAAATTTCTCAATACCATCAAAAAATGAAGCATACTATTCTGAAACTTGAACACATTATAACAAGTGTCAATCATCACTAGACAAAGGAAATGGGGCAAGAATGAGAGGTGCACAAGAGGGACATTTTCCCAATGAGCCCCACTAAATGAGACATTAAACGCAGTACTAGAGTGCTGAGCTGAAAATTAGTGTCACCTGTGTGTTATTTATTCAGAACTCTCCCAATGACTCTGGAGTGCTACAGAATGTCAATGAATTTCCAAGTAGATGGTTGATGAGACCTCCTTTGTTGAGACATAGCATTTGAGTTTAAAATATGAAGCCAGTGCATCAGGCTTAAGATAAGTTTGGAAGGGTTTTCACCTCATGAAAAAAGAGACTGATTGAGAAATAGGGTTCCTAGGCTCTGGTTATTTAAATGAGAACATATGGCTCCTTTTCAATCAAAATGGAGGAGGTTGGAGTGGAGGGAGGCATTACAAAGCAGGCAGAAAATGTTCTGCATAATATTGAGTTCAAATATCAAACTGTTCTTTTGAGGAGAGGCAAAGAGACAGAGAGACAAAGACAGAGATATAGACCAGGATAGAAAGTAAGAAAGAAAGACAAAGACAGATGAGGAGGGGTGTATTTATTTTTATTTCTACAAGAAATAAACTTAACAATGTGCTTGATATATTATGAATGCTTAATGAATGTTTATTGGATTGTATATATGTATTATGCATCCATATATGCATATATTCAGAGAACCTAAGAAAATCATAAAATCTTAAGAGTGGGAAGGGATACTGGATGCCATTTTCATTTAACACAATAGAAAATGCACCAAATATCAGGTCAGAAGACAAACACCCCAGTTTTGGCTTTGATTTTTACCAGCTCTGTATCCTTTTTGAGCTCTAGGTGCCATATTTATACAATGGGGAAAGTAATACTTGCATTGCCTAGGCCATAGAAATGTTGTTACCAAATGAAATAAAGTATATAAAGTATTTTGTGAACCAAAAAAGTCCTATATAAATGACATGTTGTATGACTATTATTTTTTGTTGCTATTTTATCTAGCCACCTAAGATTTGAGAAGTGTGATGACTAGATAAAAGTCATTTAAGTAATCAATTCTCCAATCGATTAATTAACAAGCATTAAGTGAGTATACAATGTAAAGACATATTTGTTTTTAAAAAAAATAAATGGGGTTATGCTCTCAAGAAGCTTACATTCTATAAAAACAGAGACATTATATACATTTGTAAAAATATAGAAAAATGCAAAACAAATATTAAATAATTAAATCAAAGGTAGTTGGGAAGGATAGGGATGACTTGGGAGGAAGAGTAAGGGCTTTATTTGAAAGTTATACTTAAGCAGTCTTAAAGAAGGTGATAGATTCTCAGACTTGAGGTAAAGAAAAGAGTCCATTACAATATGAGGTCAGACAATGCATTCTATCTTACCTTGATTGTAGAGAGCCAAACCATCCCTCCACTCTCTCAGTTTCATAACTGAGAAATCATTCTAGCTTCCATATTATCTGTATCTTCATCTTCAATCTTCTCACCAAGGCCTGTTGATTTTTACCATTACAAAATCTCTCCAATATGCTCACTTCTCTCACATGACAATGGCACTTCTCTCACATGACACTGGCACTTCTCTAATGCAGGCCTTCATCACCTCGTGCCTCCATTACTGCAATAGCTTTCTAGTAGCTCTATCTGTCCCCAGTCTCTCCCCAATGTATTATCCATTCTGTCACTAAATTGATTTTACTAAAACAAAAATCTGATCTTTTTGCCTTCTATACACACACACACACACACACACACACACACACACAAACATACACACACTCAAAAACCACAAAATGCTCTGTTTGTCATTCAAAGTCCTTCATAATCTAACACTCTCCTATCATTCCAGTCTTTATATACTTTTTCATGAATGCATACTCTTTGGTCCAATGACATTGGTCTTCAATCTAGCCACACTGACTATTGTTCCACAATTAAAAAATTCCGTCTTTCAACTTCAGACATTTTTTTCTAACTCTCCCCCTAGACAACAAAACTGTCCTTCTTTGTCTTTCGCTACTAATCTCCCTGGCTATTCTTAAATTTGATATATCTCTGAGGAAACAAAATAAGGGATTTTTTTCACCTCTGCATAAGTCCCACAGAGAGAAAATAAGTATACTTTTTGGGTTGGCATAGGTATGAAAGTAAAGTGAAAGTAAAGACTAAATTTGTCTCAATAACTGCTGTTCCTTGTTGCTAAATGATATAGAATGCCGAGTACCTTCAAAATTTGGCATTTGACAGCCTTGCTTCCCTAACTTCCCAATTTTTTAAAGTTCTGAAATCCTATGACCTACCCTTTGACCATATCTCAGTTACATACAAGGATGCTCATATCCTAAATCCCTGATTAAAAATGCTGACTTTCTCCTCTATGATCATAACTTTATAGTATTCTATGCCTATAATTTATCCTTCTAAATCTATTTTTGAAATTATATTTTTATTTAATTTTAACACACATTGGTTTATGAATCATGTTGGGAGAGAAAAAACCATGGGAAAGAGAAAAAAAAACAGAAAATAGAAGGGAACATAGCATGCGTTGATTTACATTCAGTCTCCACGGTTCTTCTGAATGCAGATGGCATTTTCTGTGCAAAAGCTACTGGAACTGCTTTGAATCACTGAACCACTGAGAAGAACAAAGTCTTGTGCTGATCATTGCACATTCTTGCTATTATTGTGTACAATGTATTCCTGCTTCTGCTTTTTTGCTCAGTATCCATTCATGTAAATTTCTCTAGGTCTTTCTAAAATCAGCTTGTTCATCATTTTTAATAGGACGATATATTCCATTATCTTCATGTACCACAACTTGTTCAGCCATTCCCCAATTGAAGGGCATCTATTCGTTTTCCAATTCTGTGCTACCACAAAAAGAGATGCTATAAACATTTTTGAACATGTGGTTCTTTTCCCTCCTTTATAATTTCCTTAGGATACAGACCCAGTAATGACACTGATGGATAAAAGGGTATGCACAGTTTAATAACTTTTTGAACATAGTTCCAAATTTCTCTCCAGAATTATGAATCTATTCACAGTTCCACCAACAATGTATTAGTGTCCCAGTCTTCCCAAATCCTCTCCAACATTTATCATTCTCTTTTCCTGTTATTTTAGCCAATCTGAATGGTATGAGGTAGCACCTTAGAGTTGTTTTCATTTCCATTTCCCTTAATTTTTTTTACTTTTATCACAACCTATGTTCCCAAGTATTTTCTTAGGCCATTATCAGTGTTCTGACTCTACTTTATTTTCCTAATCTTGGCCATATATCTAATTCATTAAACTCAAAATTGTTCTCTGTTCTTGAATCCATTGTTCAATCATGCCTCATTCCTTGCCAAAACCCAGC